>NW_004949097.1:11252160-11259292 GCF_000317375.1 Microtus ochrogaster | reverse complement strand
GCCCCAGAGTTTTAGGGGTCCTGATGTGTTGTTTTCTGCCCCAGAGTTTTAGGGGTTCTGATGTGTTGTTTTCCGCCCAGAGTTTTAGGGGGCTCTGTGTTGTACTGTGGGAAACTGGCATAAAGACAACACCAGGATCCGTGGAGGCTGGGAGGCAGGAAAAGGGAGCTAATTTTTGACACATTCCTCAGACTCCTCAGGGAATCTGTGCCCAGGCTACTGACTGTTTATTTGAAATTATGGCATTGTTTTTTCCCCAGCAGTGAGTGAGCATGGGTTGCTGTGGAGTCTCTGCTTAAAAAGACAGATGGACATCAACAAGGGACAAGGAAGAAAAAGTTAGCAGTGCTTTCAATGGCGTCTTTTTCTAAGTTACTGATTTGATTCTTGGTGTGTGTGTGTGCTTGTGTGTTTGTGTGCCTGTGCGCATGCGTGTGTGTGCGTGTCTGTCCAGGCATGCTTGCACATGTGGGTCTGTGCTGTGGAGGTCAAATATTGCTGCTGTCAAGCCTCTCTTCCCTTATACTGTGAGACAGGATCTCTCCTTGAACCTGGCCGAGCTCACTGATGTCTAGCCCGGCTCCCACCTACCTGCCTTCAGCAGTTGGTTCACACACAGATGCATACCACTTTGCCTGCCTTTTGGCTTGGGAACTGGGGCTCCAAGCTCTGGTTCCCCCTGCTTGTCTAGCAAGCATTTTTACCAACTGAGCCACCTCCCAGCACCTTCTTCTCCCTGTACATTTAAACTCTTCTCTGGGTCTGGACACATGCCTTGCTTTGCTGGTTCTTCTGTATAAACTGATGCAGACTCTCAAGGTCTCATCTGTGGCTGCTGAGAACCAGGGTTGTTTGATGTCGTATCGGGGGCAGCCTGCGGTTTGCATGCCAGCTCTTGTGATGTGTGCCGTTCCTCTCTGGTGCTGGCATTGCGTTTATAGTGTCTGGCAAGATCAGTCTCATTAATTCATTCTTTCGCTGGAACTATTTCTGAACAAGTGCATACCGTCTCTTAGAATTCTATCTTGAACTTTCTTCCTTGACTCTTTCCCGGAGAGCCTAGTCAACCTTGGCTTCTACCAGAATGCAGTGTCTTCTCCGCTTCAACCAGGAAATTAAGTGGTCGTTTTATGTACATAAATAACTCTATCAGCAGATAAAGAAACACAAGGAAGCCACTCTCTGTTTGTTGGGACTTCATCAGGCCAACCAGATGTTACTAAATCCCAGCTCCCTTTACGTGTCAGCGTGTCAGCCTGTGCTGGTTTTTCTTAGCTATTGTCTTGCAAAGTGTTTATTCCCTTAATGCCACTGCCCCCTCCGCATTGTGTTAGTATCACTGGAAACGAAAGGTATGGTAGACACATTCCTGCTTGGTTTGAAAGAGGCAACTACATGGCGAAATAAAGAACACCCCATGTGAGCTGGAGAATGTTCCTCAATTGGTAGACTGCTTGCTTAGCATGCAGACGCCCTGGGTGCCATTGCCAACATGGCATAAACCGGGCATGTGGTGCACCTTTCTAATAAGAGAACCAGCGATGTGGAGGCCAGAGAGTCGGAAGCTGAAGGATGTCTTTGGCTACACAGCAAGTTAGTAGCCAGCCTGGGAAATGTAAGACACCATAAGCTTTCTTAGAGGGCTGGGCTTATCTCCTTGGCACCAGCACAATACCTAGGACAGAACAGGCACAGAACAGAAGCCTCTGAGTGAACAGACTTGCAAACCAAATCACTCCATAAGAGCAGAGTCTTGGATGGACCTCACCAAAGCAAAGCATGCGGAGAAGTGGCTGGATTTACATCTTTGGGCTGTTTATCATGCCCTGAACTTGGTGCTGGATGCTTCCCACGGATAGCCACACATATCCCATCAGCTGTGTAACAGCCCTTTCCACGTAGAAGACTGAAGTGGTCAGGTGACCGGCCCACTTCCCACAGCTGTCATCAACAGGCGAGTCACGGCCTGACTTTGGTCTATTAGGTTTGGACGCGCTGGCTCTTGCTCTGTGTCAAGGCACTGCTGGGGGCCTGACCCCTGTCACATAGGTGCACTAGCCATAGCTTCCTGGCTGCCCCATGTCATGGAGGATCAGATGGCAAAGGTGGTGGGAAGCCAGAGTTGAGCGGTAATGTGTACATACTAGTTGGGGTGATTGGCTTGTCTAGACTCACCTGGGCAGACAGCCTGACTGAGGGATGCACTGACCGGGCTGGCCTGTAGACAGGCTGATGCAGGATTGATGTAGGGAGCACCCGGCCCTTGTGGGTGGCATCATTTTATGAGCTGGGTACCACACTGTATGAGAGCGGAGAAAGCTGGCTGTGTATAAACACCGGATAGGAATGTGTTTCCTCTGTGCTTCTGACTGTGGATGTGTTGCGACCAGGTGCTTGAGCTCCTGCTTTGACCTGGCCAAAACCATGAGCCGTAAGTCAAAACAGCCCATTGTTCCCTGTGTTGCTCTTTGTCAGGGTACTTATCACAGCAACAAACATGACACCTGAGAACCGGCTGCCACATTAGCCCCAAACACCCAGGGAGAACCCAGGGAGCACCCAGGGGCATGCTGTGTAGGCTTTACCTAAGAAGGGTTTTATGTCCTTAGGTAGCAATTCTGCAGACATAAACACCGACCACAAAAGGAAGGAGAGCGCCGTGCTGCTCAGTCATCCACTGAAGAGCTATATGGGGCATCTGTTAAAAACTGATTCTTTTAAGCCAGGTAGTGGTGGCACATGCCTTAAATCCCAGCACTCGGGAGGTAGAGATAGGTGGATCTTTCTGAGTTCGAGGCCAACATGGTCTACAAGACCTAGTTTCAGGACAGCTAGGACTATTACACAGAGCAATCCTGTCTTTAAAAAAAAAAGAGATAAGAAAAAGAAAAGATAAGAAAAGAGCCTTTTGTGTTCCATCCCAGACATACAGATCCCAAATCTTCTGTGGTTTATTTTTTTATCAAGTGTAATGGGTGATTCCTTGGCACATGGAAGTTTGAGAACCAGAGATAACATCTTGATTGGTCTAGTTTTGTAGTAAGTTGAGTGTGTAGCTTATGGAACTTAGGTAAGGTGCTCAGAGAACAGGGCACTGGTACAGCAGAGCAGGGCTGGGGTTGCAGGGCTAGGAAGACTCTTCCCCAATGGCCTTTGAATTCTGAATTAAAGTGTAAAGAACCACCAATGATTTTGCACACAGAGAACACTAGTGTGGCTGAAGCCAAGCACAGGAGAACCTCACACAGAGAGGTGGTGGCCTAGAGTAAGGCAAAGAGGGTGACCTTTTCACCCTTAGCTCTAAAGGGACTTTCCAACAACTGAGTCCATAGTCCTGATAGCCCCGTGAAGACCGGAGGCCAACTTCTCTGTATTCCAAACACTTGGTACAGTCTCTGGACACAGAAGGTGTTTAAAGATGTTTGTCTATCTGTTTACTTTTGTAGTACTGAGGTCAAATTCAGGCCCTGGCATGCTCTACTAGTGTTCTGCCATAGGGTTCTAGCCCCAATTGCAGGTTTTGTTCAAATGAATAAAAAACAAAGAAAGTAAGAGAACGATATTTGGAAAATACTAGAAGAATTTGATTATGATTACAGTAAATCCAACCCCTCTATGCGTTGAGGATAAAGTCCAAGATCTCCCAGATGCCTGAAATTGTCTTAGACCTGAACCTAAAGACGTACTTCTGTTTTCTTCTGTATATCCCTAACTAGGAGGAAATTTCACATGTCAATAAGGCCTGGTAGGTACCAACAGTAACCATTAATAAGATGGAACTGTTATAAGAAGATAGGAGTGTGGGTGTGGCCTTTCTCCAGACTCCCTACTGTGTGTGTGTGTGTGTGTGTGTGTGTGTGTGCGTGCACCTGTCTTGTGACAAGATGAAGCAAGTTGAGGATCATAGGCACTGTGGCATAGCATTGGGTGACTCCAGAAGGGTCATTCGAACATAAGTTCTACGGTACTGTGACGGTCTGTTAACCAAGCTGGCGAAGGGACTGACTGGCAGGTAGCGTGCACTGAGAGCATCTTCCAGGCTTAGTGGAGTTGAGATGGTGTGAGATTCCTTCACGCCTCTCCCCACGACTTTCCATTTTAAAGTTGGTTTTTCTCTCCACGACTTTCCATTTTAAAGTTGGTTTTTCTCTCGGAGTTCTCTGCTGCTCCAGACCTTGGCTGGCCGTGGTTTACTGAAACCATGCTTAGGAAGAGGCTGATCTTCTGGGAACAAGAGGAGGCTGCAGTGGAGCACAGTGAGACTAGATGAGCGCAGGATCTTACTTAGACCACCGCGGTTCTTACAATAAGAAGACAAAGCATTGGGATCAGCGACAACATCGAACACGAGGTACCGTGCTTGGTTAGCCTTAGAGTGGTAGTGACTCCGGGAGGATGGGAGCCTTGTCTGTGATGGTCTCCGTGTGATCACGGCATTCAACAAATATTCAGTGATCAATTGACAGGGCTTCCCTACAGACCAGAAAACCAGGCGTGTACCTTTATAGAGGGAAAGCAAGGGATTGGCTCTTTGAGCATCTGCGGACTAAGGCCTCCATGTGCAGTGGGGTTTCCATCTGGTGATTTTCTCTGTCGCCACACCTTGCGCGGTGGCTGTTGCGCATCGCCCTTTGCTGTTATACAAACCCGCGGTGGTCTAGAGTGTGATTGAACTATTGATTATATGATGAAGAATTCAGTGGATGAGTGAGGGGGGATGGCTTGTCGGTGAGGACAGAGGGAAACTGAAACCCATCCCAGGGAGTTGTCCCCGGTCACTCAGCCTTCCCAGGGACAGGTGATCCAGAGACTGTAAGGGAGAATCCTTGCCAAGGTAATGCCAGCACAAGCGATACCAGTCCCACTAGAAGAGGAAACCATTTGTTCCGTCTAGAAAATGTACTGGGGCGGGGGGAGGGGGAGGACAGAAAAGGTAACGAACACGTCATTCGAAACCTAACAGGCATTTCAGCACAAAAATGGCTCTCATCCAAGCAGCATAATATTAGCCTCAACGTGCATCTTGTGGCTCCAGCCCCGCACACTGCTTTGGAAATAAAAGGAGATTGTGTAAGGAATTAGCAACACAAGGCATTTTTAAAAGTGCTTTATTGCCAGGGCCTGTGATACTGTGTGAAATCTATGCAGCCCCTTCCTCCTGCTGTGCTTAATTTCGGAATCTCACGCTATTACCTATCCTTGGAGAGAAAAAAAAAATAATCTCTATTAACTCTTAGAAACCAAGCTTCACACTGTACTTGTTTCCCACTTCTCTTTCCGATGTCCCTCGGGAGGAGGAAAAGTGGTGTGTTTAGGCACTGAAGGCTTGTCGGGGTGCATGGTATTTAGGACCGCCTTAGGGGGTGGCACTGGAGCAGGGGGACAGGCTGGAACTGGATGTCAGAGGCAAAAGTTTAGAAAAGCCTCCAGCAGTACAAAGAATAAAGACCTGAAAGAGTCAGCAGAGATTGGCTCTGGCGTGAATCCAGAGCAGAAGCCAGAAGTGGGTTATAAAAAATCCAGGAGGCAGGAGCCAGGTGGAGTTAAGTCTTCAGGGTGTAGATGGCTGTCTTCTGGAAACAGGAAGACATCTCCCGGTGCACTGTGGCTCTGTGCTGCCTGCCTCACCGATGGTGGTTGATCAGGAACCGTCCCTAGGCATTTTGCTAAGCAGCTATTTTGGTTTGTTTGAGGCTCTCCAGTGACCTTCGCCATGTACAGAAACTGTTTTCCAGATAAGGAACCTGAGCTTGCCGGAAGCAGCATGGTAACCACAGTCTAGCTGGGACTCGAACCTACAGAGGCCTGGTTCTGGAGGCCTGGCTTTTACCCACTGTGATATAGCAAACATACCTTCGGCCTCAGAAAGAGCTCCCTCAGGAGGATGCCCACATTTGCCCCTCCCCTTCCTCCAGGACCCACATCTGTGCTGGGATCTGCCCAGCCCAGTGTTTTCTTGCCTAGCCCAGTATTTCCCGCTGCACTGTGCACTATTTTCTGCTGTCAGGCTAATCTTTCTGATGTGCTATTTGGGTCATGTTGCCCCTTTCTGAAAACCTCAAAGCGCCGTGTGCTTGCTACATGTGGATGGATCTCACACTTCTTAGTTTTTTTTTTTTTTTTTAAGGGTCTCTGCAACTTGAATCCTCCTTGTCTATCTTAGTGGGCTTGTTGGAAACCTTCCCTTCATTTTGCTGCTGATCTGCTCCACGCTGCACACAGTTTTGCAGCTCACTCCCCAGACTGTTGGCAGCCTTCTAAACCCTTCACTGCAACCTGGCTTGGGGCTGTGGCCACTGTTCCTAATTCACTCTCGACTTCCAAATTCCTGGGTACTTCTTCCAGAGTGGCTGTCTTCTCCATCTGCTTCAAACCCTTCCATCAATGGGTTCAACTTTCCAATCTACCCTGCTCCATAATTTGGCTTTTTAATCACCGTTTCTCTGCTCTTGCCTTCATTCAGTAACCAACAAACACATCACTGAGCGCCTCCTATGAGGTACTCACCACGCTGCTGCTGGAGAATCAGTAGTGTGTAGAGAGGTACTGATCTGTACCTGAGGAACCACTAGTCTATTGGGGAAGAAAAACCAGAATCAGATAATGACCATCGCTTAGAACTTTGTATTGTGCACTTCGAAGAAGGATATATAGCAGATAGAAGGGAGACAATTGGTATATTGAAGGTTGTAGCAATTGAAGACATTCTGCTATAAGAAGTCACAATGAAAGATAGTTAATATGGTACGGAGGAGAGAAAAAGCATTCAAGACAGAAGGCAGCCTATGGTTGCTCAAAGGCTCTGAAGAAAGAGGGAAAGGGGCATCTCCCAGGAATGCTAGAGGCTGCATGGAGTGGAGGGGGCAGGCTAGGAGACGCAGCCAGATACTCCAATCAGACTTGGGAGCATCCCAGGCATGTGAGAAAGTCTAGTCTTTGCAGTAAGAGTGAGGAGAAACACAGAGTAGTCTCAAGAAATCTTTAGTACTTTTGCCTATTTTCTACAGACCATGTTGAAGAAGCAGGGGTGGGTTCGGGCAAACTGGCAGGAAGCGATGACACCCACCTTTGACAGGAGAAAGATGGTATCCAGACCACGAGGGATGGAGGATGCCACAGGGTATCCAGACCA
>NW_004949097.1:11223649-11252045 GCF_000317375.1 Microtus ochrogaster | reverse complement strand
GGTATCCAGACCACGAGGGATGGAGGATGCCACAGGGTATCCAGACCATGAAGAATGGAGGCACACCCCAGATTTCAGACACCCGGAAAGAAGGCTACTGCCTGCGCCCGTTAGTCTGCCTACACCAGAAGCCCAATGGAATCCCTCACTGTGGGCGCAATATCTTCATGCTCACAGTTTTGACCTCACTCTATCCCTCTCCTATACTAGCCTGAAATCCTGCCCATCCTTTGGTTTCTGAGTTAAAATTTACCCTTTCCCAAGCATCCTCACAGAAGGCAGGCGCTGAAGAGTTCTTCCCTATGGTTTTACAGCATTTGACACACACTCTAGTTAGATTTTTGCTGGCTTGACACAAGCCAGGGGCATCCGGGAAGAGGGAATCTCGGGTGAGAAAATGCCCCCATCAGGTTGGTCTGCTGGCAAGTCTGTAGGGCTTTTTCTTGATTGATGATTGATATGAAAGGGCCCTGCCCACTGTAGACAGTGCTTCCCCTGGGCAGGTGGGGCTGAGTGCTGTAAGAGCAGGCTAAGCAAGCCCTGGGAGCAAGCCAGTAAGAGGCCTCCTCCATGGCCTCTGTATCAGCTCCTGCCTTGAGTTTCTGCTCTGACTTTCCTCAGTGAAGGACTGGAGTGGAGGTGCACAAGACCAAAGGGATTCTTTCCTTCCCAAATTGCTGTTGGTCTTGGCTTCTTATCATAGCAATAGAAAGCCCAGGGGGACACATATATTGAACTGTGTCATAGTGGTATTGTGGACATGTCTTTTCTTCAGAAGACGCTTGTCCTGCGGACTCTGATGTACACTTTAATAATGTCCTTCTTTCTTGGGTCTTCCTTTACCTCAGTTTTCTTCTCCCTCACCCTCCATCTCTCCCTTTCTCCTCCATTCCTCCCTCTTTTGGTGTGCGTGCAGGCATTAATTCACGACTGCTTAGACCAGGGAGCAATCTTGGTGTCATTCCTAAGAAGCTGTTTTTGTTGTTGGTTTTTTTGAGACAGACCCTCTCTCATTGGCCAGAGCCCACCAGTTAAATTAGGCTGGCTGGCTATCAAGGTCCTAGGATCCGCCCATCTTCACTGCCACACACCAGGATCGTGAGTGCACCTGTAAGCCTGTCTTGTTTACACACACGCTGGGCCTCAAACTCAGGTCCTACCGCTTACATGTCATGTGGGACACTGTCCGGGCCGGCTCCCAGCCCTTCTTTCTCTCGCTCTGGCTGAGAAGCTGAGCTCCCAGTCTGTGCTTCCTGTCCTGCAGCACAAAGGGGCCGCAAGGAGCTCAGGAGCGGGCAAGTACACAGTGGGAAAAAACGTTTCCCCTGGCCTGCTGTGAGTTTCACCGTGAGATGAGGGTTAGGGGTTGTGCCTGTGTGTATGGCGGCTGCTCTTGCCTATTGGAACTCAAATTTGTATTTACAACAATTTATCATTGTTTCCAGGGCTACGAATATCAACAAATCTGGGCGCAGCCTGCAAGGATAGTCATGGAAGCTACCTGCTAGCTCTCAGGGAGACAGAGCGATGGAGAGTAAGAGCTGGCTGGAAAGACCCAAGAGCACTAAAGAAAGGCCGGGGGAGTGTTTGTAAGGCAGCTCCTGCAGTAGTTCGGTCTCAGACACATGGATGAATGCATGTTAGATAAGATGCAGGACTGGAAATGCAGGCCCGTGTGATAGAACAGGGTCCGATTCCACTCACAACCATTCTCTCCTCACCTTCCAGCATTACGTTTTTCAATAGAATGCTCTTCCCCTGTTTTCTTTGACTTTAACCAGGGGTCAGACACTAAGCACTCCTTCCTCCCATCTCTCCTCCTGCCCCTTGCCTCTTCTTCCCCGAACCACACATTCTTTCTCTCGTGTTCCCCTGATACAATTTCACCCTTCAGTAACATTAGAGGATACATACATCTTCTGCCAAGAATATTAGATACTTCTTTTAGAGTAGAACTATTTTGGCCTCTTTGAGTTGCTTATGGTGTCTAAGCCCTCTCATGTCATCCTATAGCCAAGGAACCCTGGCAGCAGTTGGCCATGGTTGAAGAAAAGTGTGTTACTGGTAAAAGTTCACATCGTTGGAGCCAAGCAACAATAAATTCATCGGCTTTCAGCCAGATATTTTCTTAAACTTTCTTCAGCATGCCTGTCCCGTTCCTGTTTGCATGTGAGATTACCAACCCCCGGAACCTGCCACCTAAGCGGCTGAGCTCAGCTGAAGAAGGGAACAGCGTTGCTCTAGCTGAGTAGGAGTCTGTTCCCCGCAGGCAGGTTACTGTCTGTCAAAGATCTCAGGGGTGAGATACAGCAAGGTGTCTGTGAAACAACAGGTGGGTTGGTGCTGGCAGAGCTGAGGCACTGTGACGGAACAGGCTGGCACGAGGTGGTGTCAGGTCAAAACCACTTTTCCCTGGACCAGTGACTTCCTGTTTGAAGGGAATGGCGTGAGGGGGATCCTGTGCTGTTGAGTAAGAGATGAACCAGTGACTGACAGGGTGACTGTAGCTCCTATCTGCCAGTTCAAATGGTGGCTGTCTTTGAGTATTTGGTGACATGTAGGGACAAGGGGTTTTCTCTCTGTTGCCTGCCTGCATGCTTACACATGCTCTTTAGGTGCATGCATTGTTCCTCTGGTCACGTTGCATGCAGGGCACTGCAGATGACAAAGTTCAGTTTCCATGGTAGATATGAGGAGCTGTCATATCCGAGTATGTAAAATAAGGGAGGGAGTGAGGGAGGGACAGAAGGAGGGAGAAAAGGAGAGAGGAGTGAGGGTCAGGGGAAGGAGCGACAAACTGTTAGGGATTCAGTTGTTTTTACATTAAATTTCCAGGGAGACCTTCACTTTTGATCTCCCCCTCTGTTCACTTTGTTCTTCTCACCCCTCCCAGGTAGTGTCCCCAATAGCTCCCCAAAATGTCACTGTAACTAATCTACGGTCATATATGTATGTATTATGTAACTGCTAGAAATCACTAAATGGGATGCGGGAAGGAAGAATACATATAAAACAACAGATGCAAACAAAAGCTGTAAAATTTTATTGTTTGTGAGCTTTATGTACATACATCTTCACGTGTACATCTGTGTGCAGTCCAGAGGTTGATTTTGTATGCCTTCCTTAATCGTGCCCCACATTTTTAAACATTTCGTGTGTTTGGGTATTTTGCCTGCATGCATGTGCACACCATGTGTGTGCTTGGTACTTACAGGGGCCAGGAAGAGAGAACTGGATCTGGGATCCCCTGGAATTGGAGTTATGGGGAGTTGTGAGTCATAGTGTGGCTGTTGGGGACTGAACGTGGGTCTTCTGGAAGAGCATCAAGAGTTCTTAGCCACTAAGCAATTCCTTCAGCCCTTCCACCATCGTTTTTGAGACAGGGTCTCTCGCTGAACCTGGAGTTCATGAGTTGATCTTGACTGACTGACCGGCAGCCCCAGAGATCCTCTCTTACCCCTCCTCCCAGGGCTGGGATCATAGACACACACTTGGCTACCATTCCTGACTTTTATTTTTATGTGGGAACTGGGGATCCTAACCCAGGTCCACCTTACCAACTGTGCCATCTCCCCAGCCTCCAAGGTTCACAGTATTCTATGGTAGCACTCCAACAGAGGTGCTTTTCCCTTTGGTCCCATAGTGGAGATCAGGGGGTTATAGATTTTCAGAGCACACATTCTATTTAAAATGGGGAGACAATGCAATGGGGAGATAATGAGGAGAAAATGGGGAGACTAGCTTGACAATATTGAGTTTAACCAATGCAGCCATTTAAATAAGGGGTTTACTGGCTCCAGGGTTAAGAAGCAAATTAGGAAAAAAAAAATAAGAGAAGGTTGGGGAATATAGTTTCAATGTTTTAAAGTATTTAAAAAAAACCATGGAAATAGTGTATGTGTGTGTGTGGGCGTGTGAGTGTGTGTGCATCTGTTTATATGCGGGTGCTAGCCAGGGTCATAATGACTTAACGTTTCCGTGTCTTTAGCAATTCCTCTTAATTGACTAGAAGGTTGGGGCCACACTGACACCATTATTCCTCTGTATGTCTGGCTCTAATTTATGACCCACATCCTGCCTCGTGTCCTAAATGCTTTTGAATGTTTTTGTGTTGCTTGTTTTTTCCCTCAGATTCATCAATTTGTAAATCAGCTAAGTGCAGTAATTAAAAGCGATCTTTGTTTGTGTCATCTCTGTGACTGAGGGTCTGAAAAGACAAAAATCTTCCATAAATATAATAAGTCCTCCCCCCTGTTTTTTTTTTTGGAATTTTAAGTGTTTGTAAGTTTTTTCCTGGTAAAACTCAGCATGCTTTATAAGAATTATACAGAGTCATCTTGTGCCTGGGCTCTAGATGGCTTACTTAGTTTTCCTATTAACATCTTTTTATTTTGTTAATAAAAATTCATTTCAGTTATGTTCCCATTTTTACATTTAACAGTGCCTCTTCAGAAGATATTGGTTGCTTTGAATTTCTTGGAAGGAAGAGATTAAATAGAGCATTGTTAGTGCTTTTCATTACAGGGGAAGATGAGGTGCCTGGGTTAGGAAGCGGCATATAGCTGTCTTTATAAGGATATGGTAATCATTGCTGGCTTCCCTGGGGAAAGCTAATCATGTAATCTTAAATATAGTTCATAAGTTAAAAGGCAGAAACCTTGTTATGCTACATAATGTTATTTTAAATAAATAAAAAATTAACTTTCTTTTTTATATTACACAAATGATCTTTCCATTATTGGGTAAAGAACATATAGTCTCACACACACACAAAAAAGATTGTGAAAAGATTATGGGCAACTGTGCCTAGGTTTGTTCCTAATGTCTTTATAACTATATGAAGTTAATAATAATCATCTTGACATAAACAATGCTGGTTTTAGACCATCATAGCTCGTCCTTTATTTTTTACTGGGGATTGAACCCAGGGCTTCCTATACAGTAGGCAAGCATTCTACCATTGAGCTGCAGCCCAAGCCCAACCTATGATCAATTCATTAACTATTGATTACTCATTCAAGTCAGTTTTACTGGGAGTCAGTGCTTCAATCCATAATATTTTTGTCACTGTGAGTTGAGTAATGAGGTTGCAATGTTGAGCAAAGAAGATTTGATTACTCCATCATGAAGCTTGCAATGTATTGAGTGAAATGGAGGCCATCCAGCTCCTCACGTGACACGTGCAAGGCACTTTCCTCTCTGAGAAACTCAAAAAGCCCTAAAGCGTAGAACGTTGAAGAAATGCAGTGTGCATTACACATTTGAGTGTGAACGTGTGCCTCTCCGATTGATTAGTGTCCTTGTTTGTCAATGTATTGATATCAGCATTGGTAAATGTGTCGATATCAGAATCAGCTATGGGTTTTTGGGATCACTATGCAGTCATCTTGGGTAGGGAGCCCTGACCCAGAATATAAATTCAGCCACTTTTGCTCCTGAGTTATTAGAAATGTCAAAAGAGCTCAAAGGCATTGGACAAGAAATCTAAAAATCTGAAGTTATTGGGTTTTTTTTTTTTAAACAGCATTCTAATTTCTGAAATTATGGGATGCCATAGAGTTTTTTTTTTTTTTTTGAGACAGGGTTTCTCTGTGGCTTTGGAACCTGTCCTGGAACTAGCTCTGTAGACCAGGCTGGTCTCGAACTCACAGAGATCCGCTTGCCTCTGCCTCCCGAGTGCTGGGATTAAAGGCGTGCGCCACCATTGCCCGGCGCCATAGAGATTTTTAAAGTTCCTTCAAAAATGTTTTTATCCTATCCAAAGCAGTCGGTTTAGTCCCATGAAAATATTCAGTCTCATCTTATATTTTGAGTTATTTCCGTGTTGTATTAAGGTGTGCAGTCGGTAACAATCAATGATCTGAAAGGATTCAGGGGCAAGCTGTTAAGTGGTGAGCGGCGGCTGGAGGTGGCTTGAGAAGGTCTTCACAGGCTGTCCCAGCTGGTGGAGCACCTCCCAGGGAGGATGCGGGGGTCGAAAGTGCCTTCAAAGCCCTCGGTACCACGGGCTGTCCTGGGAGAATGCCTGTGGGGAATGCACAGAGAAGACCCAAGGTAATTTTACTTGCTTTGGAAATCCCGGAACTCTTTCCCAAGCATGTGAATTTGGGGCTGTAGCAGAGAGTAGAAAATTCCGGCTGCCTCTACGAGAATCTGGAGGAGTGAGAGCAGGGAGCAGAGAAACCATCTCTGAAGCAGGGCAAAGCTTGGAATATGGGCCTCACGTTGTTCCGCGGGTGAAAGCGTTTCCTGTGCAAACTACATGCCCTGAAAGCTGCCCTCTGCTCTCCGTGCTTGCTGTGTGGCATGCATGTCTCCTCACTGGAAACCGTTCTCTCCAAAGCCTGTGCTACGTCGGAACTAACAGGTCACCGTGACTACAGTAAAGAAAGGCTGTTTTTGTGTGGGCGGAGGAAGGCGAGGCAGGAACTGTCTCATGGAGGATCTTGTGAAGTTGTTGTTTTTTCAGTCTTGAAAGCAACGACAAGGAAATAACTGAGGGAAGATTGATTTTAAACATGATTGTGGGCCTGGGAAGAGGGCTCAGTTGGTAACATGCTTGTCGGGTAATCGTGGTGGGCCTGAAGTCCACCTCCAACTCTCCTGGGAGAAGCCTGGCGTGCGGTGCGCGGCCTGCAGCCATGCGGGTATGCACTAGTCAACTCAGGATTAGTACTGACATCACACTGAAGTTGGGGGAGGCACAGAGTGGATGAGCTGGGCAGGGAAGCAGTGGTGCTGGGCACGGTCAAAATACATTGTAGGAAGAGTTCAGAGAATAGATACAGAATAATATCTTTTAATAAAAGCATTGTGTGGTGGTACACTGATAATTCCAGTTCTGATTTTGTGTGTATGTGTGTGTGTGTGTGTGTGTGTGTGTGTGTGTGTGTGTGTGTGTGTAAAAACAGGCCCAGATTCTTGCTGAGTTCCAGACCAGTGAAAGACCCTATCTCTAATAACTAAGTGGGCGAGTCCCAAGGAAAATCACCAAAGGTTGTCCTCAAACATTCTATATACGTGATTCGCCAAGACAGGGAGGAAGGAGAGAGAGAAAGAGAGAGGGAGAGAAGGAGAGAGAGACAGAGAGAGTGGTAGAGAGAGAAGAGAATATTCTGGCTGTCGTTTGTAGAAAGCAACAGAAGAATTTCAGTCAGGAGGTGATTTAGTAAGAACTCAGTCTCTGGATTGTTTTCCGGAGCCTCATTGACTGTGTGGTAAAAAGATCTTTGAACAGCAAAAGAACCAATGTTTCAGAGCCAGGGTCCCTGTCACCCAGGAAGACCCGAGCATTGTCTAACCATCCTACGGGTTCTTCCTTTTGGCTTATGTTCCTATGCAACATATGGAACTGTGTTCTCAAAACCATGGGAAAACAAATCATCCTTTGAAGTTTGTGCCTTGCAGTTGACTTCTTTAGAAAGGACAAGGAAAGCATTTATCCCGGTGCGTCTAAGAATTAACCGTGGAGCATTCTTCTTGATGTGTGAACGATGCCTAACGAAGAGGTGCTTCATTGCAACTTCATCAATAATTCAAGTGCAACTTAAATGAAAGTAGGGCATCATGAGGAAGAAGGAGCTTGCTCCATAATTGAGTCAATTAACTACTTCGGAGCCCCCTGTCATAGTTCAATTGGTGGAGCAACTCTTGCAAGTATGGGGAGCCTACGATGACGCGAGACCTGAGGCTCAGGAGGCAGTGAGGTGGGCGCGTGCAGCTAAGTGGGTGAGCTGCCTTTCGGTTGTCACTGCCGTGAGGGGCTGGGCTCTTGAGAGGCACGCCTGTTGTCAATGCTGTGAGGTAATAGCCCAAGCTATTTTCGAGCTGTGCATATATTAGCGGTCTGCTGCCGTGTGATCTGATAACGTGTGAGAATGTCTCTGATCACACCTTGTTTAAAGTTGCAGTTTCTGTGCATAATCCCGCCACGAGCTCCTGTCAGATTTTGACTACATATGGAAGGAAAAAAACAAAACACAAAACAAAAAACAAAAACCCCAAACCAAACCAACATCTATGGAAGCCTCCAAATTTGGGGTTGCATGTATATATCTATGAAATCAGATTTTTTTAAAAAAACAAATTGTACTTTTTTTAAAGATCAAATGTTATATCAGTTTTATGTGATCGATATACAATATATCTGTAGATCAAGCTGTAGTCAGTTTCATTGTGTTGAATACATAGAAAGCTGTCTGGGAGCTATGTGTCTGCTCTGGCTAACTTAGTAGATGATTCCTAAAAATACATTTTGATTCTTTAGCCAACACGCCATCATTTATGTATCCCTGTTAATATTGGATTTCCCGATTCTCGCACTGAGTAGTAACGCCCGTGTTCTGACCGCAATGCCCTGCTCCGGAAACCTCTCTCTTCAACTGCCTTATGAATCATTTGTAAGCCTAGCTTTAAAAAAAAATCTATTTTATTTGTTTCAAATCATTATGTTACACCATTGTCTATCATCCTGCGTGTGTGTGGGGTGGGGCGGGGGCAGATGTCAACCTCTGGCATACCCTTCAGGAGTCGTTTTTGAGATGGGCACCACCATCCTAGGGGCAGGTGTCCTGGCCTGAAGGAAAGGGGAGAGAGCAGAAAGCAGGCTGCGCACCAGCGTAGACTTGGTTGATTGCTGACTCTGGATGCCACGTGCACAACTGTCTTACGTTCCCGCCTCTGGGCCTTCTCTCTCACAAAGGACTGTGCCCTTTCAAACCATGAGTTTCTTTGAGAGAGAGCTTCTTAGTGGCCTGGAGCTGGGCACGCAGGCCTGACCTGGCCAGCCTGCACACCCCATGGCCTCTGCCCCAGAGCCCTGGGGATACAAGTGAGCCTGGTGTCTCCACATGGGTTCTAGGGTTGGGATTCAGGTCCCCAGGCCTGTAAAAGGAGTGCTTCACTGTCCAGGGGGTCCCCCAGCCCCTCCCCTCTCATCTTCTGTTCAGCAGAATTAGCTATAAATGTGTGTCACTTACGGAATTGGCAAAGATCGACTTTCAAATGATGAGGCCTGTCATTGCCTAGGTTATTAAGTGGTGTGTGTGTGTGTGTGTGTGTGTGTGTATGTGTGTGTGTGTGTATATGTGTGTGTATGTGTGTGTGTGTGTGTATGTGTGTGTGCAATTATGCGGCCACATGTGTACCTACTTAGGCAGCAGTTTCAGGAGAGCTAACAGTGCTGTGAGTCAGGGCTCTGCTTTGAGTGCTGTTCTAGCCAGGCCACTCCAGGTGGAAAACACCTCTGGATTTAGATGGTTGAGAACACTTGTTCTAAAACCAGTCGAATTACTTTTTAATGACACAGTAGATTAGTTTTTACAACATATATACAAAAATGCAAATATCTCTTTTGGAATGTAAAGCCAGAATGCCTTACATAATTAGTAGCATATTTCATTATTAAGACAATTAGAGGATTAAGCAACCAGAATGCTAATCTTATGTTGGCAAGATCCTCAGATAAAGCCCTTACCTGGGAGCCCCGCTGGATACTTTTGTTTTGTTTAGGTGCTGCCATTCCCTGTCCTAGCTGTGCCGATTTCCTCAGTGTCTGGCATGGCTGCTGCTCACTTTCGTGTTGCTGGAAGGGCGGCGGCAGCAGCGCCTACAACTTTTGTTTCAGGTGACCTCTACCTACAAAAATAATTGACCTAGTTTTCAAGACTACCAATGGCTGTTTTCTGAAACACTTCAAAGGACCCAGATTGTTACACACACGGGTTGAAGAGAGGAGTGGATTCCAAATATTTTTTCCAATTTAAGAAATCTGGGGCTATTCGGTATGTATGTTTTGACTGATTTATGAATGAAATCCAACTAAAGTGGATCTAAATTAATGTGCGGTTATTTTAGCCCTTTACAGACTCCCGTTCGGAATGCTTTGCATTCTTTCACACATCAGTAGAAAACAAAAGTGCCGTGCCCAGCCCAGCTATGCTGAGTAGCTGTCAGTTTTCTAAGGTTTGAATTAGAATTAGTTCCAGGTAATGACAGGAGGGTAACACATTCAAGTGCGCCTTTGCTGCGGGCCCTCTTCTGAGTCTCTGTCGCCTGCGTCATGCCTGTCTTCCAGCTTTGGACAAGAGCAGCAGAGATGAAATGAGCACTTTGTGAGGGCCAGGGAGATGGCCCAGGAGCTGAGGTGCGTGCTATGCGGCATGAGGGCAACAGTGTGAGTTCTCAGCACCTGTGTTAAAAGCAAGCATGGCAGCTTGTGCTTGAGGCCCCAGAATTGGGAGGCAGAGGCAGGTGGAGTCTCTGACTCCCCGGCCAACCAGGATGTCTGAAAAGGTGGCCTTCGGGCTCAGCGAGAGGCAGAGAGCAACAGAGAAAGAGACCATGGCCTGCTGTGGATTCTGCATAAATCTGTGGGTGCACACATCCATACACTCATGGGCATAGAACAAACTCTCTCTCTCCTTTTCTCTCACACTGAAATCAGGAAAACACATTTTAAGGAGGAAGCCAGTCACCTGGTGCACTGTCTCTCAGCACAACGAACTCACCCACTGGAGACAATAACGACTTCTTGTTCAGCATGGTATAAAATTTGTATAGGGTAATTTGTGTCATATTGATTCTTTCCTGCTTAACTAATTGTGTGAGCGTTTCTTTCTTTCCTTCCTGGCTTGCTACACCTAAATGGATTTCCTTTTACTGAACCAATGTGTTCTTGACTTTCCTCAAGTGTTTTATGTGAACGGTCTATCCAGGGCCAGTTTCTAGCCCGCTAGCTGCTTTGTCCCTTAAGCAGCCAGGCGTCTGGGAATGAAGTTAGGTACCGTTTCGTCTTTGCTCAGTTACTTCTTCCTGCAAAGGGAGAGGAGTGACGAGGAGCTACGTCAAGGTGACTCTTCCCTGAACCTTTAGTTTTCCAATAAACTTACCAGTTGCCCCAGATTCTGAATACAGTTGGCAAAGTTCAGGAAAAGAATGTTTCTATTGGCATGTATTAGTTAGACACAATAAAGGTTTCATTATGATAGCTGTATCTCTCTCTTATTCTGTCCCTTGACCTGTTTTGTTCCTCCCCATGACGGTTAACCCTTGGTGTAATATTTCATTTCTCAGGTCTCTAACAGACTTTAAATAAAATCCCAGCAGCCGTCCTATCCCCCACCATCCTACTTTCAGTGAGAAGGCCTGGTTTATAAATATGCCAAAAGTTAGGAGTTTGGGTCTGGTACAAGTAAGGCTAATAAGCAATGTTTATGTAATCTTGATAAACATTTGCCCTTGACAACTGTGGGCGGAAAACTCTGCTCCCTAAAAGGCGATAAGTGTAAAAAAAAATAAAAGAGGGCGGCTGTCTTGTGTGTGTGCGCGCATGCACACGTGTGAGTGCGTGTGTGTGTGTGTGTGCACGTGTGAACACATGCACATTCATACTTAACTTCAGTTTAATATTGAGTAATGCCCACATCTGGCAGAAGACTGAAGATCTGGGAATTAGCGGCTTGAGACGCTGGGACACAATGTTCTCATCCGACCGGCAAAAGTAGCTGTGGACTTGAACTGGAATATTCGGGGCAGAAACCTCTGAAGTGCTTGGAAAATTGGCCTGTTGAGTCACCACCGAGGCACTAAAGCAAGACTAATTTTAAGCAGGTCAAAGTTCAGCGATTCCCTCTGGAATTCAAACTTTTTTTTAAAAAGAGTCTCATGTTTAAGTGAAAAGGGTCAAAGTTGAGGCCCTGTTGCAATGTTTTGAATGTTTTCCCTTCAGAACAAGCAGTGAAGGATCTGGAAGACCGGCACTTGGGCATCTGGGTTAAAACTGGTTTAAAGCAGACTGTGCAGAGAGATCCTCATTTATCTCTATTCAAAAGTGTGTGCGCTCAGGTTGGCGACTGTGCTGTAATTTAGGGCACGGAATGCCTCATGGCTTTGTAGAATATTGCTTCCTGCTAATGTTCCATTGGAGCATGGTATGATAGCAGTAATTTTAGAAGGTGCCATTCCTGTTCAGCTTACATAGAAAACTTCAGAATAAATAAAAAGAAACATCAACCAAATGAGAAGTATAACTATGGGAAAGTACCAGTGAATCTGAATTTGAACCAGACATACTCCACGCAGCATGGGTGTGGGACTCTTTAAGGTGGCAGCTGCAGCAAAAACAATCTCCCCGGGAATGGACGGTGCAGGTATGCGTGGCATGGATAGACAGCTGGCAGAGACTTCAGAAAGCGCCCTGTTGACAGTGAGATGCGTTAGCTGTGATTACAGGAGATGGTATGAGAGAGGCAAATCTAATTATTTTGGAAAATGGAAACACAAGAGATTTTATTTTAGTAGCTGGCATCCCAATGACATCCGGAGATTCCCGGTCAGCCCAAGCCTTCCACTAGTCCAAGAGCCTTGACTCAGACCGTGGGGTCTTCGGTGAACCTTGAGCTCAGTGGCAGAACTTTGAATGTTAGGGTGTATGCATTTTCTCAATCCGAAGATGTTGCTGTTGACTCAATAAGGCCAAAGTGCAGTGCCTGGCTGTTAGTAAGGGGCTGTTACTTTATGGGTTGAAGTTTCTAATACTAGAGCACGGAGTCTGATGCCTTCAAGTTTTAGGAACTTAGCTAGAATCCTGGACAGCCATGAAGCCGAGTTATTCCATAACTCACTAAGATCGCAGGAGAGACACTGACCTCCTCCACAGGCTTTTTATTCCCCCACGACACCCATTGCATGACGATTCTCTTCTTTCTCCACCCATGAGACTCACTTTGAAGAAGCCCAAGTTAGTCGGTCCATCTCTTCAATAAGTAGCAGCGATCGCAGTGTGGAGGGTGGCAGTCTGTGCTGTATCTGCTGTGTCTTGAGAGGTAGGGCTTCAGCCATGTCTGCTTCCTACAATGAGATGGCCCACGTGTACATGTGTGCATGCGTGCGTGCGTTCACGTGTCTGTTTAAAGCCAAAGCAGTGAATAGACACACAGAGAGAAAATGGAAAGCTATGTTGTTAGCTTAGGGTGCGACTCCTCCTGTACACATTTCGGTCAGAAACTAGAAGGCAAGAAGGCGACGTGCATGCTCCCTTCACTAGTTTAAAAGAGAGCAGGCTGTGATTTTAAGCTTTCAGTGCAGCCATGATCATGACAGACGTTACGAATGTTCCCATTTTAATTTAGTAACGAAGAGAGGATAAAGGATTCCAGCGTTTAGACTATGAGAAGTACAAATGACAAGTGTCCTCTGGAGGCGGCGTGGAAATTAAAATGCAGGGTGGCTTCACTGTATTTCTACGAGTCTTTTAACTTTATTTTTCGTTACGTGTGTGAGTGTGTGTAAGTGTGCACAATGAATGCAGTGTCTGCAGGGCTAAAAGAGGGTCCCAGTTCCTCTGGAGTGGGAATTGCAGGTGGTTGTGAGCTACCCAGCATGGGTGCTGGGAACTGAACTCAGGTCCTCTGCCAGAGCAGTGTGTGCTCCTAACGACTGAGTCATATCCTTAGTCTCAATTCCTTTGTATTTTAACTATAGGTCAGGCATTTAAAATTTTGATCAGGGATTCTATCATATGAACTGTACAAATGAAAGGAAATAGCAATGCTATATTGCATCAATATTTATTTGCCATATGTCAGTATGTCGGATATACTAATTAGTTATTTTAATAGATCTAGTTAGTAGTGTTATCATAAAGAAAATGTATATACACACACGCACACACACACACACGTATTTGTATACACACACATTTAATTTAGTATATGCTGCTCTTTACATTTGCCTCGCAAATCCTTCAAGTTTTCACAGGGAACACTTACTTGCAGAAGGCTCAGAAATGCCTCCATCCCTGTCCCTCCTGGCTCTGTTAGCTTCCGTACTTGTACCTGCAGGACGCCAGTGCCTGCAGTGCCACGGACTGCCCTGGCCCCTTTGTTTAACTGCCAGTTTGTAGGTTTCTCCACTTAAACCAGCTCGCAGGATCCTCTAGGTCGAACCGGGTAGTGTTTGCCTAGTTGTAAGCTCACCCGAAGTCTTTTGAGATGAGGCCCGTGATTTCATGAAAATATTCACCCCAGTGGGGGGCTGCAGCGCTCGCCTCTGTCTTCCGGGGTTCTCAGTAACCTGTAATAATAATTTGGTGACACAGGCTGCTTCTTTTTATGCATTACCTATTTCCAGAGACCTAATTTAGGTTTGTATCAAAATGGATATCACAAACACTCCAGCTTCCTGCTGGGAACCAAAGTGCTACAGAGACACTTTCTGTGATTCTTTTGGTGGCTTCTGAGAGGGGTGAAGGCACACTGGCGTGTGTGCGGGGAGCAATTGTCAGCCGCTTAGACTATAACACTAGCCGGGACACAGAATGTGTTCAGAGGCCCGCTGTCTTCGTGTTCTTGTTTGCTGGGGGCTAAACTTTGTTCTAATGCACTTGATGGGCCGGGCGGGGGGTGGGGGTGGGGTGGCAGAAGAAGGAACGCAGCCTCGCTCCATCAGAAGCCTTCTTTTCCTTCATTGTCACATTTCCTGATCCTTGTACCAGCGACCGTCCTTGTCCACTGCACACACAAGCATAAGCTGGAGTGGCCAGGGCGTTTCAGGTGATGGAACCTCC
The DNA here is from genome assembly GCF_000317375.1 of Microtus ochrogaster. Lineage (NCBI taxonomy): Eukaryota > Metazoa > Chordata > Mammalia > Rodentia > Cricetidae > Microtus > Microtus ochrogaster. The sequence goes on along the minus strand of NW_004949097.1, from coordinate 11,237,479 downwards.
TCACGGGCATTAAACTCTTGTGTGTGCCTCTGGATGTGTGAGCCAGTTTGCGCAAGCAAGGGACTCAGCCAGCAGATCTCATATCAAAGCTGTTTCCTAGTTTCGGTTGCTCGGCACCAACCCCAAACTGGCTCCTCTGCTGTGTTAGTCCTTCTTGCAAAAGAGAACTGGAAAGAAACGTGAACGCATACTTTCCTCTCGAATGCATGCGTATACTCAACGGTATCGTTCTTTAAATAGAAACTTGTGAAGGTTGTTTTAATAATAAATATTTAGCATCGGCGTCTGCCCGTGTTCCTCGTGAGGAACAAGACAAATGCAACAAGCGTGTTTTGCTGCAGAGACCTTCCTTTCATTCCCAGTTCACAGCGTAAAGACCGGTTTATCATTACTGCCGATCCCCAGGTGATGGGAGCCCGGATTTGGACTTGTGGTGCATGGTGGGTTAGTGTCCGTGCTGGAGGACTTGATGATTGTCACATTGTTTGGCTCTAGAGCATTGCCCTGCTGAGGCTCTGCCCTGACTATGTCTGCTTCTGGGTGAGAGAGATAGAAAATCCTTCGGAGCCAAGGCTAGGACAAGCACCCCAGTCAGGAATTCCACCCCAGCCCAGAATTCCACCTCCAGCTTCCCCTTGGATCCATCTCTCTTGCAAGTTTTCTGAGTGCAGAGTTTATCCTGCCTGGCTGCACTAGCTGCTGGCTCTCACCCCTTCTTTGTAACCTGGGCGTGCGCTTCCAGAGGTCCATTTCTTACCTGAGCACAGCAAGCAGGGAGTTGTTAGTTTCCATCCTCTTCCTCCTTCTCCTCCTCCTCTCTCTCTCTCTCTCTCTCTCTCTCTCTCTCTCTCTCTCTCTCTCTCTCTCGTTCTCTCTCCCCTTTACTCCTACTTCTCCATCCTTTTTGTCTTCCCCCTTTCTCTTTTTCCTTCTCTTCCTTTTTCTCCTTAGATTCTTATTCTAGAGCTCAGGTTAGGCTCAGATTCTCTGTGTAGCCCAGGCTCTCCTTGAACACACTGTGTTGCCCAGCCTAGATTCAGACTCCTAACCAATCCTCTTGCCTCAGCTTCCTGAATGTTGGTATTATAGGTGGAGTTATCCTACCTTACTTACTTTCAAGAGTCACTCTATGTAATGGCAACCGGGGGAGAAGCTACCTCATTTCTTTTTGCTAATGAGCAGTAAATCACGTTCTCCCAGCATCTCTTCTTCTGATTCCTTAAGGGGCCGTGGAAAGCCAGTGTGTCCACTTTACAGTGCTTTTAGATGTATTACATCCATTTCCTTTTTAATTGACTAAAATTCATTTTGTAAACGTTCATCTCTCAGTGAAGGAAGACTTTGCACCTCTATGGTCTGAGAGTTTGGTCATTTTTCTTAGGGATAGCTCAGATCATTGCTGTAATAACCACTCCTTGAAGAAGAAGTAGAAGTAGAAGAAGAAAAAAAAACACAGAAAAGAAATCACAGCAAACCCTCAAAGGCAGCTTTTGTCCCATTTGAATGGCCATGGATAATTTTCAAAGACTGTAAGTGGGGTGAGGATTTAAGGTAGCCTCTTAGCTCCCTTTTCAAAGTTTCTGTCAATTTAGGTGCGTATTTTAAAACCTTACCTGGGGTGAGAGTATAATGTCTTTTGTTTTCATGGCATTGTTTCTTTTTATTATTATAATGATTGGTGGTTAGAAATATGCCATAACTATCTTTGGGATCTGAGCTTCCTTTGGACCCCATAGGATGTCAGTGGACTCATTAGGGTTTAGCCAAGTTTTTATGCATAATTCATAATACACATCGCAGCATGCACACTGGCGGCCGTCTCCTGTGCCCGCTTAGCGAGACACATTTGCATGCTGTACTATGGGACCACAATACAGAATGCATTTAGCCACATTTTCTGTATTATCCTTAATACATATTGCCGTCATGGTCTGTTGTGGGGTGAGTGGTGGATATGTTGAAACAATAGCATGCACTTGTGCATCCCGAGTCCATAAAAACAAATGTATAATAAAAGTCCTGATGGAAGTAAGTATTGCAGATGTGTGCAATAACAGTGTTTAAAGGAGATTTCTTATTATTTCTAGTTTGCTTTTTACTGTTTGATTATCTAGTTATCTGTTTTATGTTGCTCTATGCCTGCTGGACTGATGTCCTGAAAATTTTCATTTTGCAAACAACGTACCCACCTTCTTCATCCCTCTCGTCTCTTACCTCATTAGTTCCCCTAAATGAGTACTTAAAACTGTAATGTTTAAAGGAGATTTGGTGGTTAGCAAAAGTATGTTTTCTAACTACCAATTAAAGATCTTCAGGGTGTGTGTTATAAAGGGCTCGTGTTCCATGAATCAGCAAAGGACAGTGCCATGTGGGAAGCAGCTATCTGATTGTTGACGTGTACTTGTCCTGTGTCGGGAAAAGTGGTCCCATGCTTCTGTGTTGACAGCGTCTCTGACTCATGGGGAGAAGTGACACTTCGTCTTTCTGTTACCTAAGTTGTTGTGCTCAGCTGTGAGAGCATTGTGGTTTAATTCCAATAGGACATTTTGACTGCTATTTTTTGAATAGAAAGGAAAGAACTGCAGAACACATGCAAGTGTCAGGGTACGAGAAAAAGAATGCGTTTGTTTCAAGCTTTGAATCACAATTGGTTGAAATGTTTGACATTTACTAGGGAGCCAAACCCACAGAGTTGGCTCTAATGGAAGTAATAGATACAGAAAGTCAGCAGGCTCCTGGGAGTTGTCAGTCTCCTTTGAAGGGAACTGGTTGGTATCTCTGCGGTGTGTAACCACTGGGCTTCTGGCTAGTGAGTGGTAACCCAGTCAACAATGCTCATTTTGAAAAACCTGCATTTGGTCAGCCTTCCCAAGCCAACTGCTTTTCCTGGCCTGTTCTTACATTAGAGGGTCAGTCAGTATGAATTCCTAGAGTTAGGAGTCCGTAGAAATCATAGTCTTGGCCAAGTGCAGGCACCTGCTATGAAACCTAAGAACCTGGAATTAAGTTCTTGTCACCCACTTGGTAGTAAGAGAAAACTGACTCTTGCAAGTGCTCCTCTGTGAGGCAGCCACACTCACACCATGGCATGTGGGTACCTATGTACAAACACACACACACACACACACACACACACACACACACACACCAAAATGCAATAAAAATAATAAAAAGAAAATGGCGACCTCACTTTGAAAACTAAGCCCACTGTGGGTGGCCAGAGCTATCATCCCTAGGCAGATGGTCCTGTAGAAGAAAGAAGGTTGAGAAAGCCAGAAAACAACACTCTTGCAAGGTCTCTGCTTCAGTTCACGCCTCCAGGGTCCTACCCTGCTTGATTCCTCCTTGGCTTCCCTCAGTGTTGGACTATGACCTGGAAGGCAAATGAGCCTTCAGTCAAGTTCCTTTTGGTCAGCAGGACAGCAAACCAGAACTAAAGGAAATAAGACTCCTGGCTCTAGATGGTTCCAGACATGGTGAGTGAATTCTATGCAGTCACTGAAGGTGGGACAGAGAAGGATGTGGAACCAGATTTTACTAAACTCTAGGCACCTTGGTTGTCTGAAATGAGTTTATTACATGTTCTTAGTGGAATGACCTCCTCAGTTCTTGCTTTAACAGGTTTTAGTCACAATTTCCCTCCCACTAGCTTTTGTTGACAGTCTCAGTATTTCCCACACCTTAAAGAGTCTTACACCTTAAAGAGCGGAAAGTTTCTGTACCGCTTGGTCCCATAGCCATTTAGTCCCAGTAAATTATATATAATATATTAATTATAAACTGGTTGTTGGCCTGTTAGCTCAGGCTTATTATTAACTAACTCTTACAACTTAAATTAACCCAAAATTCTTGTCCATAATATTGGTATCTTTTATCAGTGAGGCATTCTCATCTTGCCTCCTCTGTATCTGGGTGGTGACTGCATCTCTGCTTTTTCTCTTCCCAGAATTCTCCTAGTCTGGTCACCCTGCCTATGCTTCCTGCCTGGCTACTGTTCAATCAGCATTTTATTAAATTAATATAAGTAACAAATCTTTATAGGGTACAAGACCATTGTCCAACAATACTTTCTCTTTTGTTCTTTTCAAAACAAGGACTCTGAATCTAATCTGCTTTGTTTAGTTTTTTTCCTGATCATTATCCATAACAACTTGTAAGCAACGCTCTAAACAAAGATAAACATCCATAGTCCATTTTGGGTGGGGAGGAATGTGGGCATAGTTTTCTAGGCTACTTCCTTATGATTGTGGGCACTGATAATCTTGTGGGGACCGAAAGAAAATTTAGGATAATGCTCAATTCCTGACTTGACAGTATACTCCTATTCTGTGAGGCTTGATCATCTCAGGCAACAGTCTTGAGGCTGTTCTGGATGTAGAACTCAGAGGAAACTGCAACAGAGGTGCTCTGAAACTTTGGATCATATGGGCTATCTGTTCTCATTGGAGATTTTTTTTAAGGGATCTTTCTTAATCAAACTTTGTTTTTCTTAACTTAGAATGAATCCATGGCTTCTCATATCTCTGTGGGAACAAAAGCATAATCTCTTTTCCAAAGTAACATATCTTTTGACTTAAATTTTGAAGTCAAGGCCTTTGGGAAAATGTGTGTGTGTGTGTGTGTGTGTGTGTGTGTGTGTGTGTGTGTTGAATTAATCCAGCAGCATTTATAATCAAATGTCTTTTAGCAGCTGTTGCTCCTTCCTCAGCAGTCAAACAATTCAAAGACAACATAATAATAAATAGTGTACAGACTACCTATGTATTCTCCATCTTTACATGGTTTTTAAAAAAGTTCTATTTCTTTTATATTTATTTTTAATATTTGTTCTTTTTGAGACAGGGTTTTTTTTTTTTTTTTGTGTGTGTGTGTGTGTGTGTGTGTGTGTGTGTGTGTGTATCTTTGGCTGTTCTGGAACTCTCTGTAGACCAGGCTGGCCTGAAACTCACAGAGATCTTGCTGCCTCTGTCTCCCAAGTGCTGGGATTAAAGTCATGCACCACCATGCACAGGTCTTGACCTCATAGAGATCTTCCTGCCTTATCTTCCCAAATGCCAGGTGGGATTAAAGTCATGTTCCACCACACCTGACTGTATTTCTTTTTTTAAAGGTCTTTCTTTATTCTTTTTCTTTTCTCTCCCAAATCTATGTATATTTTTAAACAAACTGTAAACCATTTAAAGTTTTTTTTTCTTTTCTTTTTTTCCCCTCTGTATCTTTTCCTGACCACATGAGTCTTTAGTCTGCTAAGCTACATGACTCGGATTAAGACTGAAGCTTTGGTGAATGGATCTACCCCACTCCTTGGCTTTCTGGGAAATTACCTTCATGGCTGAGGTACTGGCTGAAGCCACATTTTTTTTTTTATCACAACTGTGAAGTTTCTATGTCCATGTCATCATCAAGAAGCATGCTGCCTACTGTTTATAAACACCATTTAAGTGTTTGGTGGTGGGGCTTCTTAAGAGAGCTGCAAGGTTTTTACTGCTAATGCTGAGTCAGGAAGCCTCTCTTAAAGGAGTCAGACCTCTGTTTGCCTCTAGCAAGCAGTTGCCTCTAGCAACCCAAGACAATGCTGCTACCAAGAAGCTATTCTTGACTCTGTTCTTTTGTCTGTCTAGAATCTCCTATTATTGTTTTAAAGGCTTTCTCAGACTTTATGTGGAAATTCTTGCCAAATGTATGGGTGCCATTTGTAGACAAAAGTTTCTGTTCTTCCTGGTCATGCAGCCATTTAGTCCCAACAAAACACACAGAGGCTTATATTAATTATAAACGGGTTGGCCTATTAGTCAGGCTTCTTATTAACTGTAAGCAGAGACTGTTTGTTATTTTCCCGGCTACCCAGACCTGAATAATCACACAGAAACTATAAGTAATTACAACAGTGTTTGGCCTGTTGGCTCAGGCTTCTTATTAACTAACTCTTACATCTTAAATTAACCCATTTCTATTCATCTGTTTATCACTACTAACCTGTGGCCTATAAGTAAGGTTCTGAAACATCTGTCTCCTTCTGCAGCTACATGGCGTCTTTCTGACTCCACCTGTTATCTCTCTTTATCTTTTCCAGCCTGGCTATAATCTGCCCTACCATAGGGAAAGCATCTTTATTTATTAGCCACATAAAAGCAACACATATACAGAAGGAAATCCCACATCATCTCCTCTTTTCTGTGGTGCCTGAACAGGGAACTGTCAGACATTCTGCAGGACACAGAAGAAAGCAACTAACTGATGAGTGTTGCCATTGCAAGACAGAACAGCTCTTCAAATTTTCTGCTTCATGGAAAAGTCTGCCTGATACTATGGGCCTGTAGGCTGAAGATTGGATGCCCTAATGTTACAGAACTTTGGGTGATTGTCCAGGCAGCTAGATATCTCTGTTAATTCTAGAATTTTGAAAGTTACTTACAATGGACTTCCTGTTTACTTAGGTAATATTATATACTTCTGGGGTGTTTGAAGAGTTGAAGACAGATAGTTATAGTTTTCCTTAGTCATGCTAAAAGATAAATTAGATATAAAACTTTAGACTCACAAAGAGGATAGATGATAGAATATTTTCCTTAATCTGCCAAATGTAAATGGACTTAATATTATAACTGTAATTCTTGCTTAACAACTGTTTTGTATATATAATTTTACTATGTTAAAGCTGAAACCTTTCTTTTTATTTAGACAGAAAAGGTGATATGATATAGGATATCCTTATGTATATGTGTTGCTTTAATTGGCTAATGAATAAAGCTGCTTTGGCCTATGGCAGGGCAGAATATAGCTAGGTTGGAAGAGAGATATAGAGAGAGTAGGCAGAGTCATGGAGACACCATGTAGCTGCTGAAGGGGAAGGACATGCCAGAAACTTACCAGTAGGCTACAGCTTCTTGGTGATACAGAATAATAGAAATGGGTAAATTTAAAATTAATAGTTAATAAGAAGCCTGAGCTAATAGGTCAAACAGTGTTTTAATTAATATAGTTTCTGTGTGATTCTTTAGGTCTGGGTGGCCAGTAAATAAATGAGCAGTCAGTCTCCACTTACAATTAACTGGCTCTTACAATTTAAATTAACCCATAATTCTTGTCCATGTTAGCCACATGGCTCAGTACCTTTTATCAGTGAGGCATTCTCATCTTGCTTCCTCTGCATCTGGCTGGTGACTGCAGACTGAGCTTTTCCCTTTCCCAGAATTCTCCTAGTCTGGTTGCCCCACCTATACTTTCTATCCGACTACAGGCCAATCAGCATTTTATTAAACCAATACAAGTGTCAAATTTTTCCAGGGTACAAGAGCTGAAGCTGCTCAGGAATGATTCTTAGTGCTGAGCCTGAGGCTTGTTCTTTGGGCAACATCAGTGAGCAAATCCCCTAACTCTGAGGGAAGGTTTTGCATTTGAAAATGCTTGCCCACCTCTGGCAGGCTCTGGCGAAGAAACCACGCAGATAACCGTGTGTGCAAGTGTACACGTGTACAGGAACGAACGCTCCAGGGTCATTTCCTTGGGCCATCTGTCAAGTGAAGGATCCTGAAGGAGACGCTCAATTGAAGTAGTTAAGCAAGAGTAGGTGGGAGTAGATGGCCTGGGAGTAGATTCATTTCTTTGAAGAAAAAGGCAACTTTAAAATATATCACTTTGTCATTTATCATTGTGCAGTTATTTATTAGCTGTAGTTAGCTACATCACAGTATAGTTCCAGTTTGCACTTTTCCATGCATGTGCACCCTTTAGAACTGACATGCAGTAGTGTCCATGCAGATCAGTATGCCCACTCTTCCTGAATTAGGGTTGCAAACAGGATTTTTCACAGCCTTTGCTTTCCAGCAGGGTATGGTGGAGTGTAGTGATATTTCATTTGTATTTTAATTGAGATTAAAGGCATGTGTCATTGCTGCCTGGACTGTAAGGCTGGCTAGTGTGGCTGTTTTACTGGTCTGAGATCTTCAAGCAAGCTTCATTTATTAAAATACTTATGAAATATCACTACAGTGGCGTACACTTTTAAGTTTAGTATTTGGAATGTAGGGGCAGGTGGATCTTTGTGAGTTTCAGACTGGCCTGATCTATCTGTCCAGTTCTAGGCCAGACAGGGCTACATGGTGAGATTTGCCTCAGTCAAGCAAGCAAACAAACAAATCAAAACCAAACACATTTGAGGTTTTATTTTTCAGACAATTCAGTATTTTCAAGAGACCAAATATCTTAGATGCGCTTATTTTTTTCCACATCCTATCAGCCAGAATTGGTTTCAATTTCATAACTATTACTTATTTGGGAGAGTTTCTTTTATTGGACTTGGGTTTATTTTTATTATTTATTTATTTATTTAGGCTTTTCAAGACCAATCTGGCCTTTTGTAGACTCGTGAAATGGCTCACAAATAGATCATTTCTGTGTACAGTCAGTGAGAATGACATCCAGCCTTTGTGCACAGTGTCCCAAATTACAGTCACAGAATTTTACAAACCTATAGTTTTGCAGATCCATCAATGTTGAGCAGCTCAGATGATTTCGTTTGGAGATGGATCTCTGCCAGCTCCGTGTCCTGATTATTTCGTTGTTCCGCTCCTCTCTACAATGTCTCACTGACTAGGACTTGCATAAGAAGGCAGAGTGGAAACCAGTTGTGGTCGCTCACTCTTGGAATCTGAGCACTTGGGAAGTGGGGGCAGGAGGATTGTCTAGAGTGTCAGGTAGCCTGGGAAACAGACCAAGCCTCCATCTCAACCCCCTAAACAAGTGTCGGGCGAGGGGGAACTTCTGTGGGTCTAATCTTGTGTGATGATTTGAATACTCAAATCACTTAGCAAATTCCCTTCTTTTTATTTTTTTGAGGAAGTCTAAGAAACGCCATCTCTTCTCCTAGGAAATGATGAATTCAAGTTAATGAACCTTCTTGATCCAAGGCTTAGAGGAGGTCTCCGCTGAGGTTTTCCCCAATTTGAATGAAGTTGGAGTTGGGCTTTGTAAGTCCTTTTGCTATTGCTGTAACAATGGTCGGCTTTGCTGTAGCTAAATACACAGAAACATTGAAATTCCAGCAACTTTCATGGATCCCCTTATAACTCTTAAGATCTCACATTTTACTTGATATAATTAACCACTGGCTGCACAGTATTGAATTTCATAAAAGGGAAGGCAATCTCTTATGGGTGAATTCATGACCTGTCTCTCTATCCCTTCCTCTCTCAAATTCTTCCTTTTTTCTATAAATCTGTTCTTACACTGGGTGTGAGTGGAGAAAAGTGATAGACCTGGCCTTCTAGAAAGCTTTTAAATCATATTTTTATGAATCTTTTAATTCTCTTTTATTCATTTTTATCATGTTTGTTCATTTATTGTGTGTGTGTGTATGTGCACAAATGTGTGTTTTGTGTGTGTGTCTGTGCATGTGTGAGCACCATTGGAACACATGTGGAATTAGGGGACAGCTCTGTGAGTCAATGGAACTCTGATCATCAAGCTGGGCAGCTAGTGCCCTTCCCTACCGAGCCATCTTGCTGGCCCCTTTTCTACTTTGTGGTGGCTTGAAGAACCACGTACCCTGAGCCCCTCATACCATGGTGTACCCTCGCTTTGTGTTGCTGTCTGAGAAACAGCACTGCAGTGACAAGATCTAAACTGTCCTCTGAGTGAGCCACGCCCTGGCCACTGAATTTGGGACTGCACTTTCTTCCCTCACAGCTGTGTATCCCTCGCGGGATTTACGGAAGATCAAGTGGAGCAGATACATGAAAAGCGTCTTCGAAACCATAATTTCCAGTAGATGCTAGTGTTTGGTGGACCCCACTTGCTCAGATGAAGAGCAGCCAGTGCTCCTGATACACGGGTGATTTTTGCGCATGGGTTTACAATCTCTTCCATATGCCAGGTACCTTTCTTTAAAGTTCAAACTTGGTGAGTTATCAATTGGCATGTCCTCTGTCTTGCAAACTGCCCCCCTTACCCCTGCATACCTGGAAAGATTCCAGATCTGCCCTGGGTTGCTACACAGTGAGGAGTGAGCCCTCTGAGGCTGAGTGTTGGCTGCACTGCCCAGACCTCCAGCCTTGAGCTCGGCAAAGATCCTGCTTCTGTTTTTAAAATTCTTTTCTTGAGTAATCTAAATATAAATTTTAGATCGGGTCTGTGGAATGATGTGTGTATTTTCCTCTTCATTAAAAGGCATGCGGTATACAAATGGGGCAGCTATATCTCATTATCGTGATAATATGCTACAGAGACCCCAGGAGCTGTGCTTAATATTTGTTTTAAGGAAATATGTCACCAAAGACAAATTTACTTTAGACTGATCTCTCTGCAGCCCAGTGAATCAAACGGTATGTGTGTGTGTGTGTTGGGGGGGGTGGTTGCTCACAGTGGAAAAGTAACATATTATCTGAGTTCAGAAGAGCCAGGTGCAATCTCTAATCTCTCTTTTCCTCAGAGGGCTTTTCTTTTATCTCCTCCCTACTCTGGTCCTGCTTAGTTAACTGTTCTCAGGTTAGCAGTTAGACTTGAACTACCGAGTAAATGTCCCAGCTGATAGGAAGAGATACTGGGTGTTAGCTGTGGCACCTCTGCCTTCAGACCTGGAGAAATCTCAGCACTTTTACTTCCTTCCTTCCTTGACAGGGACACAATGGTGTCTGTGTCACAAGACAAAACAGGTATCATATATCAATGCTCAAATTCCCCACAACCAAAATGTGGTTTATCGATGCCAGTTGCTGTAATTCAGAATATTTGGCTACTGAAAGAGGCAATTGTAATGTCCAGGTTTGGAAAACCCATCTTCCAATTGTCCGGTAAGGCAGAATCCGAAGTGGGAGACTGTTCTGTAGCCTGTGAGCTTCTTGCAAAACTGGAGGAAAGGGAGGCAGACACGGGTTGTGTGGCAGGTTCAAGCTCGCACAAACAATAGGAGAGATGGTTCTAGAACTTATCTGCTGTCCACTCTCTGAGCAAGGACTGGCCACTCATTGGGATCCCGGGGTGCAGCAACAGCGAGAGTGTGTTCCAGGACGCCGGCTCTCTCTGTGATGGGAGGCTGGAAGGCATCTGCTTCCTGCTTTCTCTTTCCCCTTGTGGTTATTGGCAGAGCTGGGATCATGTCGAAACTTGTAGCCACCACCAGGAAACTCTTTCAACTTTTAATAGCGATCACTCTGCTCCTAATTAGCAAGTATGATTATGTACCACTAAGTCGGAAAGACTTGTTGGGCTTTAATATTTAGATGAGGAAAAGACCTCCAGCCATGAAAAAAAATCCCTGTTGATATTTTCCATAAAAGGGGAGGTGCAGTTGAAACCTGGCGTAGCCAACTGTGCCACTTTGCCTGAGAGGAGCCCTGAGGAATGGCCACCAAGCGAGGGTGTAAGTCAGAGTTTACACTGCTGGACCTTCCCCTCTGACTCAGGGATCCGATCCCAGGAAAAGCCCACGGGAGGACTCATCAGTCCCAAATGAGCGTCGTTAAATGCACGTTTGCTAAAGTGTGTGAGGATGGCCACTCTTGCTAAAGGGAGGTTTTGCAAGCAACAGGCGTTTCATTCCCATAAGGAGGGAGTCGGTAAGGAAGAGGAGCTTTGAAAGAATCATGTAAGTTTCATGCACTGCTTCTAAAATAACCGGTGTTGGCGCTGAGCACATCTTGGGCTGACTCACTCTCCTCGGAAAGGGAAATCAGTTGGCTGTCTGGCTTGCCTGACAGAGTGGTCTCACGACTTACCTAGCTGTCGTGGGATGGAGAGCTGGACGGGGCAGACTGTGTGCCCGGTGCTGTGTGTGGAGACAGGGGCGCTGGCAGAGGGGAGCAGATCATCACCGCTTATTGTTTTTTTTTTTTTCTGGATTGTACTTTAAAAGTTAAATTATATCTTTTATTGTGAATGGCATATGTATGTTTGTATGTGTACATCCACATTCCACATACATGTGGAGCCGAGAAGACTATTTCATGGAGTTTTTTCTCTTCTACTTTTACGCGGGATTAGGGGATCAAACTCGGCTTGCTGGGCTTGTGTCACAGGCACCTTTACCTGCTTAGCCGTTGCCTCTGTCCCTTAGTATTACACTTAGCAGGTGTGGGGGCAAAGACAACTCCATAATAGAACACAAAGAGCATTAGAAGGAGAGCCCCCTTTTTCAAGAGCGTCTGATAGAGTTTGAAGATGGGATTGTTGATTCCACGTCTCACTTAACAGGACCATTTTCCGAACCACGTTCGTCGACTCTCTACACTGTAGAATGACTAGGGAAGGATATCCAGATTGACCTGTGGGTCTGAAGGAATCTGTCTCTGTGGCTTTAATTGATAGAGAAGATGCAGCTTGAAAGTGGGCAGCACCATTCCTTGGTGCTGGGTCTTGGACTGTGTAAGAGCAGAGGCCGCTGGCTGAGCACTCGGTGTGCACGTGTGCACTCCTTTCCGGCTGCTCTTGGCTGGGCGTGAAGGGTTCCAGGCTCCCGCCTCTGTGCCTTTCCACCAGTGATGGACTGAAACCCGGAGCTGTGAACTAGGCCTTCCTCCCCAAAGCTGCCCTCACAGCAACAGAAATGAAAGTGAAACCCATCGCCAGCTAGTTTATTCTGGTTGCCAGGCTCAGCAAAGGCCAGGAGAGCAGGGTTTAACTCTTGCTATTCACCCCTTTGTTGTGTTGCCTGTCTGACCTCCAGCCTATTAACTGTATTGTCCTTGTAGAATCAGGGTATAGAGGGAGGCTGCGCTTTGGTGACACCAGGAGCTACTATCTGCACTTGTGGACATTGGAGCTAAAGCAAGCTGTGACCAGTGTCGGCCGTCCATGTCCCCGAGGATTTTACACGCTAGTAGACATGACAGAAAGGAACTAATAAGTAATTCCATATGCATGAGGATCAGAGTTCTAATACAGCAGATTGTGGCTAAGGGATCAGCCTTGGTTGGGTGCTCAGCAGGGAATGGCCCTTGATTTGAGAATAGGATTCTCAGGGGATGGGGCGCATTGCTGAGCATCCGCACACAGCCTGGTTTGCTCTGGGTGGAGAGCTGGAGGTGGGGAATCAACATTTCTCCTCTCCCACTTGGTGCACACCTCCCATCGGCACAGTTAGCTCACACTGCTGCTGTTTCTTTTAGAGAACCGCGGGACTTGTAGAAACTCTATCAGCATGTCTGTCTGTTTTCTACTCTGTCTGGTCTTGGCTTCTCTAGCTACCATGTCTGTGACCCATCACTCAAGCCTTGGATCCCAGAATCTGTCCTTCTCGTCTGCTCTTGAGGAAGCTAGCACCGCTTCTCTCCCCATTACAATGTTCCTTCTTTGTCTATGTTCTACGGCAATCTACCCTCTCGCCTTCATCTTACCAGGAAAAGCTCTGGCACTGTCCTCCTCTGGCTGCTACACCTTTGTACCTGTATCTTAGAAGAAGAGCTACCCCACTTGTCTTCTCTACTGTCTTCCCCGTGCTGTTCTCCCGGCTCCTCCCAGGCAGGCTGCAAAGACAGTGCTCTCCGGCAGAGGCAGCCTGCCATGGCCCTATCCACACTTACCCAGTCTCCATTTGCGAACCCCGGTGGGTGGCAGCGTTTCACCCCGGTGGGTGGCAGCGTTTGACCCCGGTGGGTGGCAGCGTTTCACCCAGTCTTACTCTTGTGACTTCTCTCCCATATCCTGGTTTTCCTTCTATCCACTAATGTCTTTGTACCTTTAAAGAAAAGCTATTTTATTGTGGTAAAAGGAACATTGTCACCTCTTCTCTGTGTGAGCTGCTTTCCCCACCGCTGTGACAGTTACCTGCGAAAGCCAAGTTAAGGAAGGAAGGAAGGAAGGAAGGAAGGAAGGAAGGAAGGAAGGAAGGAAGGA
>NW_004949097.1:11197828-11223549 GCF_000317375.1 Microtus ochrogaster | reverse complement strand
AAGGAAGGAAGGAAGGAAGGAAGGAAGGAAGGAAGGAAGGAAGGAAGGAAGTCTTTAGTTTTAGTTCAGTTGTTTTGAGATCTTTCCTGTCTCATGTAACCTAGGTTGGCTTTGAACTTGCTATGTTGCTAAGGATGACTTTGAACTTCTGATCACCCTACCGCTACCACCTAAGTGTTGGGATTGAATATGTACATCACCATGCCCTGTTTTATGCAGTTCTGGGGATCAAACCTGCAGGACTTTGTGCATGCTAGGCGACAGCTCTTCTAACTGAGCCACATCCCCAGATTCAGGTAAGGAGTGTTTGCATTTTCAGAAGTTTCAGTCCATGCTGGGCTGGCTCCGTTTATATCAGGCTGTGGAGAGACAGAACCTCCCAGAAGGACACTACAGAGTATATAGTCTCTTAGTTCATAGTGATGGAAACACAGAGAGACGCAAAGGGCCAGGAAAACCACCCACTGCGGCATGGGTCACAGCCCCTGCGACTTACTTTCTTCAGCTGGGCCCTGGCTCCTAAAGTTCCCACCACCTCTCAAAATTGTTCTGCCAGTGGGTGAGAGAACTCTAAACCCATGAGCCTGAGGGGAACTTTGTAATCAAATCTTAACACCTTCTTAGAAAATAGAATTATATGATGTAGAATTATTCATTATAAACGTGCTCTCTAGCTTTTATCAAGTTGTTGACCCATCAGCTCGGCCAATAGGCACACCTGTGAAGCATTTTCCTGAAAAGGTCATATGGGGCCCCAGTTCACTGAGGGCAGTATCATTCCTGGACTGATAGTCCTGGGTTCAATAAGACACCAGGCTGAGCAAGCCTTACTACGTGCAAGCCAGAAAGCAGCACTCATGCATCGCCTCTGCTTCAATTTCTGCCTCCAGGTTCCTGCCTTGAGTTTCTGCCCTGACTTTCCTCAGTCATGGACGAGGGTGTGAAAGAGCTAAGAGAAATAAACCCCTTCCTCCCCAAGTTGCTGTGGTCAGTGTTGGTGAGAGAAACTGAGGGGTGAATTCTACTGTCTTGTAGGCAGCTGTCTAGACCATATTTGGTTTCTTTAGTTCATAATAAAGCCTGTGGATCAGCAAATCTCGTGGCACAGCCCACCTTGCCTCTGGCAGCCAACATTCTACTTCTGGATTGCCTGGACATGGCTACTTTTGATGTCATTTGTAAGTGGAATCACATTGTAGTTTTGCCTCTGGGATTGGCTCATCCTACTAAACAGAATACCAGTAATGTTCACCCTTGTGTTTGACAAAGATGCTCCCTCCCTCCTAAAGCTGCAAGTCATACCCATTGTGTGTGTATTACCTTCTCACTATCCATTTATCTGCTGAGAACACTTGGCTGGTTTACATGCCTACTATTGTGAACTGCGATCTAAGGAACATGGGAGTATAAAAATGTCTTCATGATCTTGAAGTAGGATCCATGTATCATGTGGCAATTTAAAATTTGAAGTTATTACTTGAGAATTTCATGCATGTTATGTGATATATTTTAAAAATTCAAATCCACCCCACTTCCTTTCTTCCAGGGCTTCTTTCTGCTTCATGGACACCCCCTTTTATTTATTTATTTGTTTTTGTTAACCTCACCCAGCCCACTTAGTGTGACCAGTACGTGCATGGGCAGAGTGTCATTCCCTGAGTGTGGGCAGTTTATCAAGGGCTGCATCTCCGCTCTTCATCCCATGGCACCACAGCTTGTCAGCAGCTCTTCAGCTAGGATGGGACCTCATGAGTCCCTCCGTTCTCTGGGCTGGAAGTTTGGCTGCCTGGCTTCCTCTTATGCAGATCTAGGGTGTGCAGTCCCCAGTGCTGTGAGTTCAGTGTGCAGCCATTCTGCCATGTCTGGATATCTGTGCTTCACACGGCAGTCAGCCCTCCACTTCCACTGGCTTTTATAATCTTTGCAGTTCCACATCTTGGACAGATCCTGAGTCTTGTGGGGAAGGGGGTATGACATAGATGACCCATGATCTCTTACTCCCTGTTTGTGGGCCAGAGTGGGTCCCTGTGTTATTCTTGTGATGCAGCCATGTTGTGACGCAGCCATGTTGCTCCTCATGGAGGTAGCTCATTTCCACCACCACTTTGTTGCTATTGCTTTGTATGACAACCATCTGGATGACTGCGGAGCTGTGTCAATTCACATTTCCCTGGAGATTAGTGATGCTGAGTATCTTTACATGTATCTAATAGTCATTTATATGTCTTCTTTGAAAACAACATCTATTTGGGTGCTGCGGGAGGCGCTCCCACAGCACAGTGGGATCGTACTTCAGCGGCTATTGGCTGAAGGAGGGGAAGGTCCTCCCGTAGCATTTGGGGCTGGAGAGATGGCTCAGTGAATAAGAGCAATTGTTCTTCCAAAGGACATCGCTTGGTTCCTAGCATTTACATGGCAGCCCCAAACTGCCAGTTAACCCAACTTCAGGGGGACCTGACATCCTCTTCTGGCTTCCACAGTCACCTGCACGTATATGTACACACCTACATACACACCCAGAACATACACATAATTTAAACAAATAGAACTAATCCTGAAAAGCATTTCTGTCTTTGCTTCTCTATGGTTGAGTGGTAGTAGTTTATATACCTATAAACATATGCATACACATAATCTAAATTATACATATACATATGTACATACATTTACACAGGATGCACATGTATATACACACATGTGCAGGCAACACATGCACAAATATACATACATGTATGCATGTATATATACACGCACGAATGTAAACATACATCTATGTGTGCATTTACACACTTACACATATATGTGTGCATATACATATATACACACATATACATACATGTGTCCACAAGCACATTAATATACACAACACACATATACATGTCTACATGCATGCACATGTAGGTGTACATACACGGCACACATCAATTCCTACATATATGTGCATGCACACAGCATATATGTATGACCGCACACATGTATATGCATATATGTATGCACGTGCACACTACATGTACATGTACGTATACATACACGCCTGTGTACAATGGGTACTCACCCTTTACAGGTACACAGCACACACACATTTTCTCCCTGAGGAGGCCGACTTTTCGCTTTGTTGTTCGTCTCCTTTCCCAGCTGTGCTTTTCAGTTGGATCTCGTCCCACGTTTCTATTTTTGCTCTTATTTATGCTTTTGTTGCCATGTTCATGAGATCATTGCCAAGGCCAATGTCAGGAAGCTTTCCCCTACATTTTCTTCTAGCTGTTGCCTCAGTTCTTGTGTGTTCTACTCCACACTAAGTTGACTTGGTTTGTAGTGTGAAATGAAGACATAATTTTATTCTTTCACTTGTGAATATTCAGCTTTCCCAGCGTCATATGTTTTATAAGGCTCTTCTTTTCCCACGGCTTCTCTGTGGTACTGTGTGTGTGTGTGTGTGTGTGTGTGTGTGTGTGTGTGTGCTTGTATGTTCATGCGTGTGTGTGCATGCCTATGTGCTTTTGTTTTCATAGGTTTCTAATATATTTTGAAATTAGGAATTATCTGCCTTTAGCTTTGGTTTTTCTCAGGACTTCTTTGGCCATATGGGATTCTTTGTGGCTCCATAGAAATTTTATAATTGTTCCTTTAATACTCTTATAAAAAATAAGCCATTAAATTTTTTTCTAGGGAATCCATAAGTTTGAATAGCATAGACTTTTGACAACATTGCTTTCTGTATACCTACCAATGTAAAAATTCTTTTTGAAGATTTTTGTTTTTTTCTTCATTATTTTTATGAATTAATAAATTAATCATTTTTGGTGTTTTAAGATTAATTTTAGATTACCATACTGAAGCATTTATCTAATTATTCTTTATTAATAAAAGCCCAGGAGCCAGATATTGGGGTAAGAACCTGATTGATGAAAGAAGTGGCAGAGAAGTGACCAGGGACCTTCCTTCTTCCCTGATCCAAAAGGCCAATCATCTTTCCAAGATCCTCCCTGCTACTTCCTGTGTCCCTCTCTATGTCCTCAGTCCTCCAGAACTTTTATGGCTAATTTTGGTCAACTAGTATCTAGCTCTGCCCTCTGATTCAAAGTAAACTTTATTGACAGTCTCGGGAGTGTCAAAGTTTGATAAAAATATCCACAACATTTCCCCATTTTTCTCTAAATAAAAGGAAAGGTTTTTAACTCTAACATAGTAAAACTGTATACAGTAAGAACAATTATCAGGTAAGAATTACATTCACAGTGTCCAGTTCATTTGCGTTTGGCAAATTCAGAGAAAATATTCCTTTATCTATCCTATCTTGGTGAGTCCAATTTTTATACCTAATTCACTTTCTATTCTATTCTAACTTGTATTACCAACCTAAAACTTTCTTTTTAGATCACAAAACATTTTCTTAAATAAACAATTTAAGCTTTTCTGTCTCTCAACCTTCTACACTTTACATCTCTTTTGAGAGTTTCTTTTCTAAATATGGTTAATGAGGAAAATTGTAATTATAACCATTTTGTCTTCAACTCCATCGGCAACCTGAGAAGGATAAACTATTACCCAAGTAAATGGGAAATTTAGAGCAAACAACTCCAGAAACTGTAGAAATGATAGAAACAGCTGACTGCTTAAACCTCTGTAAAGTTAGGGCATCTATCTTTGGCCTACAGGCCTAGAATATCTGACAGACTTTTCTGTGAAGACAGAATTTTGAAAGACTCTCCTATCTTGTCTTGACAAAGTTTGACAGTTGCTTTCTTTTGTGTCCTACTGGTCCAATTTGGACAACATATTATCAGCAGTCAAGGCAAGAGCAGTTTCTTGCCTAGTGGATAACCTTTACCACAAAGAAAGAAAATCCCATATGGAATTCTTTAAAGTCTATCATTTTCTCTGAAGTAGTTTGTTGCTGCCAGGAGCAGACAAACTCATGGTCAAAAAAAGCCTTATATTATTAAAACATCTTAAGTGCTATAGTCTGTAGATCTCTGAACTGTTTGAAGACCACTTGTCTATCTAAAATATATCTCTGTTTGACCTTGAAAAATACTAAACATGACTACAAGTTTGAATATTATTTATGACTAATTACTAACCTGTATTTCTTTTCTTTTCCTTTCCTTTCCCTTCCTTCCTTTTTATTTTCTTTCTTTCTTTCTTTCTTTCTTTCTTTCTTTCTTTCTTTCTTTCTTTCTTTCTTTCTTTCTTTCTTTCTTTTTGATTTTTCAAGACAGGGTTTCTTTGTGTAGCCCTTGCTGTCCTGAAACTAGCTCTTTTAGATCAGACTGGCCTTGAACTCACAGAGATCTGCCTGCCTCTACCTCTTGATTGCTGGGATTCAAGGTGCATGCCATTATTGCCTCACATAACCCGCATTTCTTAATTACCACAAATATCTTTCAAGGACTAAACTTTTACATTACACTGTCAAATAAACTGCATAGGAACAATACTGTAAAGAAGAGAAGAAGCATATATATATACATATATATATATATATATATATTCCTTAAATTTATATCAAAATACAAAAACACCTCAAACAAGATTAGAAACATATATACAGTATAACAAAAATAACCTTAAATTTATATCAATATATAAAAATACATACCAATGTAAAATATTTAAGAGTAGTAGTTGCTTTTAAAGTTTAAATCTAGATTAATAATCTACCCTTTTATCCTATCATTCCTATATCCCTCTTTTTCTTTGCAGAATGAGGTCCCTGAATCTAATCTCCTCTGCTTAGTTCCCTTACTATGACCAATTATAACTTGAAACTAATCCCCCTAAACACTGACAAACATCAACAATCAACTGAATGACCCAAACCCAAGTACCCCATTTCTTGGCAATGCAGGTGCCATGTTTTTAAAATAAGTTTCTATTGTCTGTGGTGGTGGCATCTTTAGGGGACCCTGAGAAAATTGAGATAGTGGTCAGATCCTGAGAGAGCTAGCTACTTTTCAGTCTTGGTGTTATGGGAAATCACAAGGCTTATCTGAAGTCCTGGATCAAGTAGTCTATGAGGTTGGATCATCTTACCTAACTGCGCTGAAACTGTCCTGAGCAGTTTGTAGGCCAAAGCTAATCTTTGAATAGTGTTTGTCATCTCAGTAGTATTACCAACACATAAGTAGAATCATTTGTCCTGGAACCCCATCATCCTTTTGGAGACTTCAAAGGTCACTGTTAGGTCATGGGTCACTGAAGAAACAAACATATTAAATGTTATATGCAGCAGATCTCAGAGAGCTTAAAGGTTCACAATCTATTGAATACATCTAGGGTACAAAAACTAATTCATACTTACCTGATTCAGACTCAAGCCTAAAATCATACACAAGAAGAAGATAGATGAAGCCTATTTCTAGAATTGGGTAGTTGATGGAGGTGGGTCTTGTATCTTATCTGTTGCTTTCATTGGTTAATTAATAAAGAAACTGCTTGGCCCTCTGATAGGGTAGAATTTAGATAGGGGGAGTAAACAGAACAGAATGCTGGGAGAAAGAAGCCAAGGCAGAGTCGCCATGATTCTCCCACTCCAGACAGCTGCAGGTTAAGATCTTCCCTGCTAAGCCATCTCGTGGGCTACACAGATTATTAGAAATGGGTTAGATCAATATGTAAGAGCTAGCCAATAAGAAGTGTTCTATATGACAATTGATATCCCAACAGGAAGTTTAAATATTATATATGATGTATAATATATCAAATATATAAAATATATTAATCTTATACATTTTAATATAATATTTATACTCTCAGAAAAATTTAAAGAGTCAAAAATCAAACCAAAGGATTATGAGATTAGTGGCAATAGATTAGTTCCATAATTTTGGTTTTTTTTCCTGTCCAATAACAGGTGGCTATTCTGACAAGAGACAGAGATTTTGGATTTTCCTTTAACAAGCATGCTTGGGTTTAGCCACAGAGAGAGGCATGCTCCAACTCCAAAGCCAGCCTTAATTTTTAATCGAACTGGGACCACAAATGACCATTTGCCTTATATGTCTGTAGATAACAGTAGAAACAAATATTCAGGAAGTTTTATGAACTTTTAACCTATGGCAAATGTGCTTTACTATTAGCCAATTTATTCTTTTACTTGAGATATTTTCTCTGGGTGATTTTCCCTTATTCTTCTTCAGATGTCTCATTTGTCCATTGGTCTTCAGATGTCCTGGAAAGACAAAACAAAACCCTGCCCCAACCCTAACTTCAAGGAGTTCCTTTCTTGGAAGCTTATATCTTTGTTAAGATAAATTTTTTTTGCAACAGAAGAAGCATTCTATTTTAATAATTAAAATTAATTTAATTTTCATACCTGATCAAATGAAAGGCATTTGTAAGTCTTATAAATTACTTTGGATTAAATTACCAAACTCTTTAAAAAAAATTACCAAACTCTTTGATGAACTATCACCTCTCCTAAGCAAGAGGTCTCTCCTGTTTAGAGCTAATCTTTATCAATCTTGATGTTATCCATAGCTTTTCTTCTTCCATAGAAACAAAAGCAAAACCTATTTCCCAATGAAACACATATCCTGGTTTCTTTTCTGAAGTGAACACATTTTAAAAATATAGAGACTGATTTAATTAAACAGTTTTTTTTCTATTCTCCAATGTCTCTCTGCAGCTGTCATTCCTTTTCCACTAGCAATGCTAGTGGAAATGTAGAGTTAATAAAGAATTGTGTAATCTATTTCTGGGAGTATTTTATTACCCCTTTCTGTTTATTAAGCATATCTTTTAAAGTGAGATTAGATCTTTCTAAAGCTGTTTGTTCTGTAGGATTGCATGGTATACTTTTTTTTGTTTATTTTTTTTTAGTTGTTGAAAAAAAAATTTCCCCCTCCTCCTGGTTTCCCATTTCCCTCCCCCACCTCCCACACATCACCCCTCCCCCACTCCCCCCCCCCTCCCCCCCACTCCATTCCTTCTCCTTCTCGAGAATGAAGAGCAATCCAGATGCCCTGCCCTGTGGGAAGTCCAAGGTCCTCTCACTTCTATCCAGGTCCAGGAAGGTGAGCATCCAAACAGGCTAGGCTCCCACAAAGCCAGTTCATGTATTAGGATCGAAACCTAGTGCCATTGTCCTTGGCTTCTCATCAGCCTTCATTGTCCCCCATGTTCAGAAAGTCCGGTTTCATCCCATGCTTATTCAGTCCCAGTCCAGCTGGCCTTGGTGAGCTTCCAATAGCTCCACTGTCACAGTGGGTGGCTACACCCCTCGTGGTCCTGACTTCCTTGCTCATGTTCTCCCTCCTTCTGCTCCTCATTTGGATCTTAAGAGCTCAGTCCAGTTCTCCAATTTGGGTCTCTGTCTCTATCTCGATCCATCGCCAGATGAAGATTCTAAGGTGATATGCAAGATATTCATCAGTATGGCTATAGGATAGGGTCATTTCAGGTTCCTTCTCCTCAGTTGCCCAAGGTACTAGCTGGGGACATCTCCCTGGACACCTGCGAGCCACTCTAGAGTCAAGTCTCTTGCCAACCCTAAGATGGCTCCCTTAATTGGGCTATATATTTCTCTGCTCCCATATCCACCCTTCCTTTATCCCAACCATCCCATAGCAGCATTATTTGTAATAGCCAGAACCTGGAAACAACCTAGATGCCCTTCAATGGAAGAATGGATGAAGAAAGTGTGGAATATATACACATTAGAGTACTACTCAGTGGTAAAAAACAATGACTTCGTGAATTTTGCATGCAAATGGATGGAAATAGAAAACACTATCCTGAGTGAGGTATCCCAGACCCAAAAAGATGAACATGGGATGTACTCACTCATAATTGGTTTCTAGCCATAAATAAAGGACATTGAGCATATAATTTGTGATCCTAGAGAAGCTAAATAAGAAGGTGAATCCAAAGAAAAACATATAGTCATCCACCTGGATATGGGAAGTAGACAAGATTGCCGGGCAAAAACTGGGAACTTGGGGGTGAGGTGGGATGGGGGTAAGGAGAGATGGGGAGAGAAAAGTGAGAAGGGGAGGATGGGGGGAACTTGGGGGAATGCATGGTATACTTGTAATATGCTCCATGTTGTAATATTTAAAAAACCGGTTTCATATTACTAGAGAAGTATGATGTGGCATTGTCAATCTTAATTTGTGCAGATATTTCCATAATGGCTATAACTCCTAATAAATGTATAATTACAGAATCATTCTTTTCAGAACTTAAAACAGTTGCTCATTGAAATCCTGAATATGCATCTGTGGTATTGAATGCATACTTTAAATTTTCCAAAGTACTCAAATGTAACACATCAATTTGTCAAATTTAATTTCTTTGAGTACTTTTTGGGTTGCTTTCTGCAGGTAATGGAATTTGGCTATACAAAGAATAAGTAGCACATTTCCTTTTAATTTCCTGTCTTGTTGACAAGTGATAGAAAAACCCATCTTCAAACTTTTGCTACTAACATGTTGTTTCTTATGAAATTCTGAGGCTTCTAGCACATTTGCTACTGATAGATGATCAATTTCATCATCACCTAGTTGTAGAGGGCCTGCTACACCGGTATGGGATCTGATATACGTTGTAAATGGGCAGGACTTCTGGGAAGAGAGTGAAAGTAGAAGGAAGAATTTAGGAGAGAAGGGTTAGAAAGAAAAAGAGATGCCAGGGGCCAGACAGACATGGAGGAAGCAGGAAAGTAGAACATACAGAATGAAAGAAAGGTTAAAAATCCCTGAAGCAAATTTGGAAAATAGAAACTGGTTAAAATAGGTTGGAAGAACTAATGGGACAAGCCAAAGCTAAGGCCAAACCTCCATAATTAACAATAAGTCTCCATGTAGTTATTTGGGAGCTGGTTAGCAGCCCCGATGAAAAACAACTACAGTTATATACAAAGCTGGTTTCTAATCCTGATTGTTTCTTGTAATTGAATGAATAACAAAGTTAATTCTGAATCATCTAGAATACGTTCAGCAGTTTCAGTATGTAAAACAACTTTCTGCATATTGAGAGTCACTATCTTAAGAGGTTCTCTAATGTTTTATAATACCATGGGAACAGCATAAAATTCTGACTTTTGAACAGAATAATAAGGGATTCGAGACACTTTAATTAAACTTCAAGACTCATAACCTGTCTTTCCTGATTTATTTGTATCCATATAGAATGTAGGGGGCTCCAGAAATTTGGTGTTTCAAGGGAATATCCAATGAGTTGTTTTTAAAAACTGAAGTTTCTTGCTTCTGGGATGTTTGTTTCTAATCTATCTCAAGGAATTACTGCAAACTCTTTGCTACTGTCCATTTTTTGCCCATAATGAGGCTATTTCAGCATTAGTAAAAGGTATCACAATTTCTGTTGGGTCTATTCCTGTTAATTGACAAAGTCTCAATTTTGCTTTCAGAATCAATTCAGAAACTTTTTTTACATAGGTCTTTAATTTTTTACTCTCTTTATGAGGCAAAATCATCCATTTAAAATATTATCTTCTCTCTGCATAAAGATTCCTCTGGGCTAATGCATGGAAGGTACAAAACCAGAATAAATCAAGCTCTGGATCCAAGTGATCCACATGTGCATCCTGCAATTTCTCTTCTGCCAAAGCCAATTATCTCAGCTGATAATTTTCTCAGAGTATTTAAGTTCTTTTTACATCTTGTAAAGTTTGAGACAAATTAGTTAGTTCTTGAGCAGTTAATCCAAATGTGGGTTGTAGCCAGTTAATATCTCCTGGGAATTTTTGAAAATAGTTAAGATTTCACAATTGATCTTTCCCTATTTATACTTTCTGTGGATGAATTTTTGTAACCCTATCCTATATCCTAGGTAATTAATATGATTTTCTCTTTGTATTTTTTCAGGATCAATTTCTAATCCCCAACAAGGCAAAATTTTCATTACTTCTGACATTTTTCTAAGGTTTCTGTGTTTCAATAAACTATTAAGATATCATCCACATAATAGTAAATTATAGATTGAAAAAATTGTTTGTGAATTATTTCTAATAGCTTTTGTATATTGATACAAGATAGGGCTTATTCAGGCTCTGAATAAGTAGACACTGTGAATGCAAATTTTTACCTATCCTGTTTTTGTAAAGGTATAGCACAAAAGCAGTTTGTTAAACCAATCATTATAATAGGTCATTCTTTAGGTAAGAGAGAAGGTAGGGGAATTCCAGACTGTGAAGAGCCCATTGGCTGAAGCGCCTTATTTATGACTCTTAAATCTGTAATGATTCTCCGATTTCCAGATTTATTTTTAATAACAAATAGAGGAGAATTCCAAGGAATAGTCATTTCTTCAATATGTTGAGCATTTATCTGCTCCTGTACCAGCTGTTCTGATTCCTGTAATTTTCCTGATGTGAGAGGCCATTATTCCACACTGATTTGTCAGTTAACCATGTTAAAGGTAGGACTGTTGGTGCCTTTACCAACAGTAGTTGTGCCTGGCTTAGGTATAACCTGAATTATTGGTGACTGTTCTTGAGAATACCTTTTAATATTTTTTTTCTCAGAAGCATTCTTTATTTTATGGTTTGTTTCTGAGATTGGAGGAATGTTAATCTGTGTTTTCCATTGCTGCAACAAATTACATCTCCATAAATTCATTGCTATATAGGCCAAATACAGTTTTACTTTTCCTATCTTTCCCTCTGGCCCTATAACTGACCCCTTGTGCTTTGTATTGCCTGAGATAAAGTCCCAATCCCTAGAAGCTTGGCATTTTCCTCCTGAAGAGGCTAGTCTGGATGCCAAGATTTTGGTGAAATTATTGTTACATCTACACTGGTGTCTACCAAACCCTCAATTTTAATGCCATTTATTGGTGTTTTTTAGCTTTGGCCTTTGATCATTCACAGAAGTTTGTCAAAATATGTGTTTTATGATTTTGCCTGAAAATTTTGCTCTATCTACTGAAGATGTTCTGTCATCCAAAACAGTATGGTTTTTAACAACAGGCATTAAGTCATTTAATTGCTCTATGGTAGAGTTTCCCCAATGCTGACAGGGAATGATTGAACCAAATTTGATATTGGTACCTGCAAGAGACCCTCTAATGTGTTTTCTTATGGAAAATGGTTACCTCTGAATATTCCAGAAGACTTGGGCTGTCTGTTTGGATTATCTATAGAAAAAAAACACTGTTTCTAGGAATTCTTTGCCTACAATTGTTTTTCAGATGACCTTGTTTATCACAATTAAAACATCTGATCTTTTGATTTTTATTAAAATATTTAGAAATCACTTCTCCTATCAAGGTAGCATTACAAGTGTGAGATGCAATATCAGACATATTTCTGATCTATTCTCCTTGCCTTTAAAGGCCTAATCACTCTTTTTCATTCTGAATTAGCATTTTCAAAAGTCCAAGATTCAATTAATATTTGTCTACCTTCTGGATCTGATGCCATTTTATTTAAAGCCATAGTCAATCTTTGTAAAAATAAAAAATCAGTGAAGGCTACTTTTGGGCCTTGTATAATTTTAGTAAATGATTCAATCCTCTTTTCTTATTCTTCAACCCTGTCCCAAGCATCCAAAGCTTCTCTAAGACGTAGAACGAAAGTGTAATTATCAAATATAGACTGTCTTTGAAAATCAGCATACTGGCTTTCACCAGGAAACTGATCTTGGGAAATTTCTATACCTCTAGTCCTAACTGATTATTCTGACCCTACTTTCCTCTCTCCATCGTGTTTTTCATTGTAACTGAGGACCAGCTTCCAATACTGCTGTAGCTAAATCTTTCCAATCTTTTGGAATAATTCTGTTCCTAGTTGCTCATGAGTTTAACATCTTTAAAAAGGTAAATTCATACCACATGAAACTACTGCTTCCTTAAATTTCCTCAAATTTAATATTTTTACAGAATCCCAGTTAACTTCTGTATAGCCTTGTGGTGTCTATCATCTTGTTTCATTCCTGATTGGTAACTGGATAAATTAAGGTTGGTTTTCTAACAACCTTGGGCTGCTCCTCTTCAGTTTCATAATTCAATGGTGAGGTAAGTTCTGTGCTAAACTACTCTGCTCCTTGTGAATATTTTCCTTTGTTTATTAGTAGGTCTTTCTAAGGATTGAATCTTATCAGTCAATGTTTATTTGGTACCAATATCAAGCCACTTTTTAAAATATAAAACATAAATTACCAGACTGAGTAATTATAATTGACATTATGTCAACCCCAGCTATGTTGATTATCCTTCTTTTATTTTTTCCCATTGTCAAACCACCCATGGTGGAATCAGAGACCTAACTCCCTGAATTGTAATATTGTTCCTCATTCTTAATGTGGTTGAAAACTTTTCTTTTAACTAAGTCCCCTTTAACAATTCCCAGGTGTCTCACCAGTTCTGCTGCTGACAACAGCGAAGTGTGAGGATGGTTGAGGTTTTGCCACACAGCTGGGCAGAGGATATGAGCAGTGCACAGCCTGGCCCAGGGAAGCTGCGGCTGTTTGCCTGCAACTCAGGGCTGAGATTGTGTGGTGGTGGCACCACCAGTAAAAACCGGAGGGGACATCAAGGCTGTTGAAGTCAGTCACCTGAACAGGCGTCCCAGGGGAAGCCTGAAACCCATGGGGCAAGGGGTCAAGCCTTCTCAAAAGCAAATACAGAGGGACATGTGGAAGAGACCCACGTGGTGGGAGGTGAAAGCATGGGGCTGCCCGAAAGACAGTCAGCTGGTGGTGGGCAGCTAAACTGTGGCAACCTTTGGGGCTCAGCTTCCTGTAGTGTTTGAGACCAGGAGGGTAGCAGCTGGAGGCTGTGTAGAGAGACTGTAATAGGAAAACCTCAGACTTGCAGGGAGGGTCTGGGAAAGCCAGCTGTGGTGGCAACTCTGGCAACCTCAACATAAACTTTTCACAATGAACAAAGTATTCTGAATGATTTTAGTTTTCAGTATTCAAGTCCTTCTACGCTTTAGTTTTTAATGTTGTTTATTTTGTTTTTTTGTTTTTTCTCCTGCTGCTTATTGTTAGCTGATGTTAATACAAAATATAACCAATTTTCATTCTTATTTACCAGATACAATTTTTTAAGGATGTTTAAGATACTGTATATGTAATATCTTGTTATCCATAAACATAGATAATACAACTTCTTCTTTTCTCATTTTGGTGCTGTTTATTTCTTATCTTGCCTAATTGCTATGGCTTGAATTTCTAGTTATATGGAATAGAGGCAACCAGGGCAACCCTTACCCTTGTCTTAGTTCAGTTCTAAGAGGAAAACCAGTTTTCCAAGGTTGAATATGAGCAGTTTTAGGTGGTTCCTAGCTTGTTGTGAGCTTTTACTGTGAAAGGACTTTCTGTTTTTTCAAATCTGTTCCTGTCATATCAAGCCTTTATTCTATTAGCATGTGATCCTATGAACTTGTTGCATACAGTGATGAAGTGTTTCAGTTGTAAACTCAGTGGGTCACGGAGTGTGATCTTCTCAATGTAATACTGAATTTGACTTGAAGTTGTCACACTGAGAATTCTAAATCCATGCTTGTCAAAAGTATTGGTCTGTAATATTCTTTTCTGTGGTGTCTTTGCCTGGCTTTGGTATTTGGTGATGCTTATTTTATGAAATGAATTAGGAAATGTGCTCTCCACCTCCATGTTTCTCAAGACTATGAGAGTAATTGGTGGAATCTCTTGGATATTTGGTAGATTTCACAAGGGAAGCCATCAGACTCAGGGGTTATCTTTAGCAATTTTTATGTATTGATTCAACTGCATACTTGTATAGCTCTGTCCAAACTTTGTTTCTTTATGATTTTTTTTTTTTACGTGTGGGAGTTTAGGTATCATTGCTCTGTTGCCCAGTTTGTTGGCATTTGCCTGTCCACAATGATTTTGAGATTCTTTTCATCTTGGAGGTGTCTGTCTGTTGCCTGAGATTTCTGTCCTGCCTGGTTCCACAGCTGTTCAGTCCCAAAGAAACACACAAAAGTTAATTATAAACATTATAAACTGGTTGGCCTATAAGCTAAGGCTTCTTATTAACTCTTTCTTACATCTCAAATTAGCCAGTAATTCGTGCCTGTGTTAGCCATGTGGCTCAGTACCTTTTATCAGTGAGATATTCTTATCTTGCTTCCTCTGTGTCTGGATGACAACTGCAGACTCAGCCTTTGCTCTTCCCAGAATTCTCCTGTTCTTGTCCCCCCACCTATACTCCCTGCCTGTTACTGGCCAATCAGCATTTTATTAAACAAGTACAAGAGCAAAATCTTTACCCAGTAAGACCATTGTCCCACAGCATCTGTCTGTTTTTTTTTTAATTATTGATTTTATTTACTCCACTTTTTTCTGTCTTTTTCATCTAGCTAGTGATTTGTTGATTTTGTCTTTTGAAATCAACTAAATGCTAGGTTTTATTTATATTTTTCTATTTTGTATACACTCCTTGTTTTATTTCTGTTCTCGTTTTTATTATTTGCTTCATCTTCTAATCTCTAGCATACTTTTGTAGATCACAGATTATAGATGATGTTATTTGGGATTATGTCTCCTTCTTTCTTATGTTTTTCACTTTAAACACCCCTGTTAATCTTTCTGATCCCTCTTGCAAGACTTGGAATGTTTGTAATTCTATTTATATATGTCTCAATATACATTGTAAATCCTCTTCTGCTCCCTGTTTGACCCAGTGTTCAAGAGTGTATTGTTGAGTTTCCATTCATTTTTTCACATATATTCTTCTGACACTTACTAAATTTATTTTAATTAGAACCAAAAAGTACTGGGAATCAAGTTGATTTTCTTAAAAATGTCTTATTTTGGATTTTCAAATAATCTTTTATGTTGTTGAATGAATGGCAAGTTCTGTATGTGTCTATTTGACTAATTTAATCTAATAGTACTTTTAAGCACAGTGTTTTCTTCACTGATTCTATGATTGAATATTATGTTTGTTACTGTATGTGGGCTACCATAGTATAAATGTTCTTCCAGATTCATATAATTGCAATTAAACCTCCAGCAGAACCCTGAGAAGCGATACATTCTTTGAGAGGACCACAGGTCCCAAGGGCTCAACCCTCAGGTATGAGGTGAGGATCTCTTCATCAGAGTGGGTTGGGTTAGTTATTTGGAAAGTGGGATTCTAACACAGGATGAAATGACACCCCCCCTTGCCTTTCTTTTGTGGTTGCACAGCCATGGTCTTTTACTCTCTAACAGGGAGCCATATCAGAAGTGAGCCTTGGCAGCTGTGGACCCACTAGTCTTGGGTTCCCACAATCCAGAACTACAGGAAACAAATCTTTGCTCCTTATCAATGACCCAGTGTCATTCTGTAATAGTATAAAGTTAGTGGAGACATTGAGGTAGCAAGTCTCCTGTTGTTTTTGTATTACTGTCCACTGTCAAAATTTGCTTTATGTATTAGGTTCGCAGATGTTGATTGTATATATAATTTTAAATGTTACATACTCCCTTTAAATTGGCCCTTGCATTTTTATGGAATTACTCTCTTTATGTCTATAGAGAATTTTAAATTAAAGTCTATCTTGTTTGTTCCAATTTGCAAGAAATATCTTTTTCCCATCCATTGTTTTCAGCCTGTGTGTGTGTGTATTTAATTCTATTGTAAATTGCCTGCAACATGCCAATTTTCAATAATTAAATTCTGGTTTTCATAATTCGGTCATCTACTGCATGTCTCTTCATTGGTGAATTTAATTTGTTCACATTACAGTGTATATTGATAAACATGGACTTTCTTTTGCCATCCTGTTAGTTGTTTTTTACTCTCTGCTGAGTTCTTCTACTTGAAGGTTTTCTGAAGGCCTTTGCCTTGTTTGTTACTCCTTTACTTTAAATAACATACGTATTTCCTTTGTGGTTAGTTGAAGGCTTGTGTAAAATATCTTTTAGCTATTAACTTAAAAAAGACCACAGTGGTTGAAATTTGCATGTAAAGGCACTATACTTTTGTTTCCTCATTAACAAGACTCTTAATGTAGTAATATTTTAATATAATGTTAAAAGTATGTAATATTCAGGATTGTTTTCTGTGCCCACTTTTCGAGGCTACTTTCCACCTTATCTTCTTTCAGGTTCCATGTAACTGGATTTATGTTGGTGTCTTTGCTCCCCTTGGTCTTGGGTTTTGTGCAGGGTGATAGATATGGATATATTTGCATTCTTCTGTGTGCTCACATACAGTTATGCCAACACCATTTGTTGAAGATGCTCTCCTTTTTCCATTGTATAATTTTGGCTTCTTTGTCAAAAATTAGGTGTTCATAGGTGTGTGGATTTATGTCAGCCCACATGGAGCCTATATGGGACTGAGCTAGGCCCTCTACATATGAGTGACGGTTGTACAACTTATTCCACTTGTGGAACTCCCAGCAGTGGGACCAGGGGCCTGTTCCTGATGCGTTGGCAGGCTTCTGGGGACATAATCCTCATACTGGGTTGCCTTGCCAAGCCTTAAATACCATGGGTGGAGCTTAGTCCTACCTCTACTTGCTATGCCATGCTGTGTTGACACCCATGGGAGACCTGACCCTTTCTGAACAGAAAATGAGGATTTGCTGGGGAGGAGAGAAGAAGGGGAGATGGGGCGGGGATAGGAGGGTAGAAGGAGGGAGATACTGTACTTATGACTAAAATAAATGAATAAATTTAATTAATAAAACAGTGTCTTATAAATGCTACTTCCTCAGTATTAGAGTAGCATGAATATGTATCTGTTTTTTCTTTACTGCTAAATTTTTATTTTCATCAATATGGATTTAGTGCGAGAGTTTCAGTATGAATAATTCCTTTAGATTTATCCTATAAGGCAGATTTATCAACAAACACCCTCAGTTTTGTGTGCCTGTGAAGATTTTTTTTCCTCTTCTCTTTTGAAGCACAATTTTGCTAGGTGTCTTATTCTTGGCTGGCAGGGTTTTCTTCTAGCACGTCCCATCCGTCATTTCATTCTCCCTGAATGCTGCCGATAGTTCTGTGGAGAGATCTTACAGTTTCCTCGGAGCTCCCACACACGTGATAAGCCACTGCTCTCCGCTCTCACAACTGTCTGTCTTGGACTTTGGTCATGTATGTTTCTCAGCAGTCTTCTTGGGGTTGATCCTTCTGAGTGAACACTGAGCTTAGTGGATCAAGATGTTCATTTTCAGAGAAGCCCTTTCAAGTCTCGGCAGAGTGTATTGCTCCTCTGTTGAGAGCATCCAGTGGTCAAGTCTGTCCTGAGTCAACAGCCTTGTCTTTGTAGTGTCCTGCAAAGTCCTGGTGCTCTGCTAGTGCAATACTTCATCTCATAGTTTAATACCGGCTTCTCCCATGAGTTGACCATATTTACAGCTGATGTTTTTCAGATAATCTTGGTGTCCCTTGACTTGCCAATCTCATGGCTAGATCCTGTCATGGCTGCTAGAGGCCTTTCTTTAGGTCATCCCTCAAATATACTCTCTAAGTGAGGTCTTCCCTGTTGACCCTATCTAACATTACACGATCTATCCACTACCTTGTAAGAAGCCAACTCCTCTCTCTCTCTCTCTCTCTCTCTCTCTCTCTCTCTCTCTCTCTCTCTCTCTCTCTTCCCCCCGTATTTTCTTCTCATTACTATTTTGACTATACTATACATTTTTAATCTTTTCTTACCTCCTTCACATAGAGTGTTAACTCATAGAGGAATGAAATATTTGGCTCTGTTGTTAACTCTTTTTAGTCCCAAACTTGGAAGGATACTTGGTGTGTAGCTTTTTTTGAAGGAATGTGTGATTAAATGTAATCATCTAACGAACATATGAGAGATTAAGATAGGAAGCTGTGCACTGATTTAATGAGCTTGAGGCCGATGTCTAACATCTCGGGATGCTGTATCACTCTTCGTCTTCCAGCTCAGCTTTGACTCCTGGATATGAACCAGAACAGAGATCTCCCCACCCCACCCCCCAAAAAAAACAGAGCAAAACTGAACAAAAGAGCAAATAGTGTTTGGGGGGGATGGATCAGTGAGTAAGGACCCTTGATGTTCCAGCAGAGAGACCTGAGTTCATCATGTAATAAGCATGTACCTTATGTAATAATCATGTAATAGGCATGGCCTCGTACTCCTGTAACTAGTACTGCAGGCAGTGGAGACGGGTCGCTGCAGCTGGGCACGCTAGCTAAAAACCAAAGAGCTCCAGGTTCAGGGAGAGACCCTGTCCAGGGGAACAGGGGGGAGAGTGACAGGTATCTCCTTATCTGGGTCCTCTATCGCCGTGTCTGCATTTCCTGCAGCACACACTCAACAGTCAGCGCTTATCTTGAGCAGTTAGAAAACCCATAAAAGAACCATAGGAAATCGCGGTATAGGCTGTAGAAGGTGTGTTTCCTAAATAGTAATACAAATATAGTGTTAAGGAAGTAAAACAATTTAAAATAATGGATTTGGGGGGGGGGACCTTCCAGGTGTAAAAGAAAAGCATATGGTTGGATGGAGATTGCCAATGAAATTGACAGATGATTAACATTCATTAAAACTTTTAATTAACACCTTGGAAAATTCCATAAAATGATACTGTATGCAAACGAGGATGTGTGATATCTGGGCACATTCTCTTACCTGTTCTACAGGGGGAAAGTGGACGAGAAAGCTGCTTATGATAACGATTTCTTTCGCCCTGGGTCTGTTTCAAGTGTTATCTGCTGGTGTCAATCATGCCAATTTGAGCTGCCAATAATTCTAAATATATTTGGCTGAGATATAAGCGATTCTCTGTGCTTTCTGGAGGCAAGAAAAACTACCTTTTTTTTTTTTTTAAAGTTGCTTATCACTTCTTTTTACAGTGTTTCCTGATTATGCAACTCTGGGAGGGTTTGGGCTCTCACAGAACCAGAGCTTTTCGAAGCTGCGGTAAATCAGATATGTTGAAACTGTGGCTCGGAAAACACATGTTCAAGAAATGGCTTCTAAGACAGAACTGGAGGCTATGAGAAACTGGCCGGGAACACCAAATTAAATTTTTCTTTATGTAGTCAAACTCCATTTTCAACTTGCAGCTTGCAAAGGGGAGATGGCCAATTTAGACCATGGTGATAATTAGCACAAGGAAGGCTTCCTGCATATACATTTACTGCAGTGTTTTCTTAGTAATATGTGTGTAATTTGAGATAGGGTCACACACAGCCCAGGCTAGCCTTGAACTCTCTGTGTAGCCAGAGATCACCATGCACTTTTCTGATCTCTTCCTCTCACATGCTGGCACCATAGGCATCTGTATGATACCCAGTCTGTGCTGTGCAGGGGACTGAACTCAGGACTTCCTAAAGCTAGACAGGAACTCTAGCAATAGAGCTGCATCCTCAACCACTCTTAATTTGAATTTCTTACCTAACAGCCTTAGTGTCGCTGAGAGAATTCTGCCCTATTCTAAGTTTACATACATGTTTCACATTTTGAAACTGAGTAGGGTTGTAACAACACAGGATGATGTTTCCAATTTTTGTGATGGGCCTGTTTTAGCTGCCATTAGATGGCATGTTTGCTTGGGTTTAAGTGCCTATTAGATCTCTAGGGTAGTCAGTAAGGACCTGATTGTCCCAAGTGCTGAACCCTTGGTGTCCTCAAGGATTAGAGAGGCTGGATAGCTAGCTCTCCCTCTTCCTGTCATCTGTCACGGCATTGTGCTGACTTTGCCCGTGTTTTTGTCACGCTGTTTCCTTCCTACCACACTCATCTCCAGCTTCTTGCACATGCTCCTCCTAACTCCTGACTCTGTGCCTGTTGCCGGGGCCATCAGAACAGCACGCAGCCAGTTGGAGCTCTCCCACCTGCCAGGCTACATGTGTGTGTCCTGGAGGATTTGTGCTGTTCAAGCAGAGTTATCTGACTCCATGCTTCTAGGATTTATTAACTGACTGTTCACAGCATTTCCTCTTGGGTCAAAGGGAAACAAGTCATACAACTTAATACTGCAGCCATTCAACTGGAGGAAGCTGCCAGAGCCTTTGCTACACAAGACATTGCAACTTAAATACCCAAGGTTGATCAGTTGTAAGGTGCCTTCTATGAAAGCTAATGTGTATTCCAGGTATTGTATTTAATTCCTCGGAATCTTTTCTTGTTCTCTTGCTTAGTGTTTATTAAGTATTATTATTTTATTATTTTTTTATTTTTATTTTTTTTAAGATTTTTTTTTATTGAGAAAAAAAAATTTCTGCCTCCTCCCAGCCTCCCACTCCTCCCACCCTCCCCCCACTCCTCTCTCCCTCCCTCTCGAATCTGAAGAGCAGTCAGGGTTCCCTGCCCTGTGGAAAGTCCAAAGTCCTCCCCCCTCCATCCTGGTCTAGGAAGGTGAACATCCAAACTGGCTAGGCCCCCACAAAACCAGAACAAGGAGTAGGATCAAAACCCAGTGCCATTGTCCTTGGCTTCTCAGCAACCCTCATTGTCCACCATATTCAGAGAGTCCGGGTTTATCCCCTGCTTTTCCAGTCACAATCCAGCTGGCCTTGGTGAGCTCCCAATAGATCAGCCCCACTGTCTCCGTGGGTGCGTGCACCCCTCTTGGTCCTGACTTCCTTGCTCATCTTCTCCCTCCTTCTGTTCCTCATTGGGACTTTGGGAGCTCAGTCCAGTGTTCCAGTGTGGGTCTCTGTCTCTATCTCCATCCATCGCCAGATGAAGGTTCTATGGTGATATGCAAAATATTCATTAGTATGGCTATAGGATAGGATCATTTCAGGTTCCCTATCCTCAGCTGCCCCAGGAACTAACTGGGGACCTCGCCTTAGGCACCTGGAAGCCCCTCTAGGTCCAAGTCTCTTCCCAACCCTAAGATGGCTCCCTTAATTAAGATATGTGCTTCCCTGCTCCCCTATCCAACCTTCCTGTATCTCAATCATCCCGTTGCCCCAATTTCTCCCCATCCTACCCTTCTCACTTTTTTCTCCCCATCTCCCCTTATCCCCCTCCCACCCCACCCTTAAGATCCCGATTTTTTGCCTGGCAATCTTGTCTACTTCCCCTACCCAGGAGGATAGCTATATGTTTTCTTTGGGTTCACCTTCTTATTTAGCTTCTTTAGGATATCAAAATATAGACTCACTGACCTTTATTTGTGGCTAGAAACAAATTATGAGTGAGTACATCCCATGTTCATCTTTTTGGGTCTGGGTTACCTCACTCAGGATAGTATTTTCTATTTCCATCCATTTGCATGCAAAATTTGAGAAGTCATTTTTTTTTACCGCTGAGTAGTACTCTAATGTGTATATATTCCACACTTTCTTCATCCATTCTTCCATTGAAGTATTATGATTTTAAATCATTTTCCAGATTGACTAATGGAGTTAAAGCCTTGGAACTGAAACAGGAAAGCTCTAAGACACAAAAGAGCGAATCTGTGCTATTATTTTTATCTTTCCTGGCATTAGGAGCCTAAATGTTTTGAAGTTGAAGCATAAAGAATGCAGGGAGAAACAACAAAAATTACACTGAAAATCCCAATTAATCGCAGAGGCTGCCTGATTAATAATTCCATTCACAAAGATTATAAAGGAGAAACACCGCTCGTGAGGAACAAGCTGCTCTGGACTTGTAATTCTGCCTCTATAATTGGGAATCGTCCTGCTGGAGCTCAGGAAAAGGTGAGTTTCCTTAGGGGCTCTGAAAAGCTCAGCACCTCAAGGAGCAAGGGCCGAAGACATAGGCCTGGGTGGCAGAGTTAAGGCTTGCTGGAGGAAGCCGGGAGTGACCACAGTCACCTGTCCCTGTGCCTACAGCCCAAGTGTTCATGAGGGGACCCTTCCATTGCCCGGTTTGCTTGTTTGTACTGTGGGTGTTTGTCCAGGACAGGTGGGGCTGAGGGTGTTGCTCAGTTGGTAGAATGCTTGCCTCATTTGCAAAGCCCCAAAGTCCTAGGTTTGAGTCCCAGAACCACATAAAACCAGATGTGGCGGCACACGTTTGCTTATATAACGAGTTTCAGTCCATCCAGGGCTTCCTAAGACCTTGTCTAGAAAAATAAACAATGAAAAGACTTAAACACACATACACATGCACAAATCTAAGTTCACCCACCTATTGCATGTTTCTAAACCTCGAGAAGTTATAAGAGAAAACATAGAATTGCTTGTTTTCCGACAGGCCTATTTGGTCAGGTTTAAACACTGATGCTCCTCCCCCACCCTGGTCCCCACAGTCTTCTGTTATAACCCTGGATCATAACGCTGAATAGGTATGGCTACTGAAGTTCCACTCAGTCTTGATGTTTGTCTCCAGAGTAAGTACTGGAATTCTCCACTTCAGTCCTGTCTCTAGATTTCTGCCTTGACTCCTGTCAATGATGGGCTGTGACCTAGAAGTTGGGCACACCATGTTGTCCCTCGGATGGCTTTTGGTCTGTGTTTCATGACAATGACAGAGGAGTAGGCCAGAGCCTGGAGGCTCAGTGTGTGAAAGTGGAGTAATGCTCCCCACCCGAGATAAACAAGGGTATTAGGACCTGGTCTTACAACACAACACACTCAGGCGTCCAGCCTCAGGTCAGTGTGAGCTCACTAGGATTTGCCCACAAGTCAGATGGGTAGAAGTAGGCAGTTGTTCATCGTTTTCCCAGAACTGTGAGAAAAATCAGGAAAATGTATGTAGACCAATACTGTGGTTTTCACTTTGTGCTTGTAGATCAACCAGGCAGTAGATGCCCTGTGGTTATAAGTGAAGAGCTGGTTACAGTTTGTTAGGAACTACTTGCCATTTTTGACGTTTGATGATTCATTAGCCTAGTCTATCAGAAAAACCTCATTTAGGGTTTTTTTTTATTTTTAAAAAGAAAACAAACTATCTTTTTTTCATTTTACAAATCAATCCCAGTTCCTGCTCCCTCCCCTTCATTTTCCCCTCCCACTCCCCAACCGTTCCTCAGAGAGGGTAAGGCACATTGCTTTGACGAAGGACTAAGGCCCTCTCTACTATATCTAGGCTGAGCAAGGTATCCATCCAAAGAGGATGGGTTCCCCAAAATTTAATACAAGCAGTAGGGATAAATCCTGGTGCCACTGCCAGTGGCCTTGGAGTCTTCCCCAGCCATACAACTGTAACCCCCATTCAGAGGGTCTAGTTTGGTCCTATGCTGGTTCCTTCCCTGTCCTGCTGGAGTTGGTGAGCTCCCATTAGCTCAGGTAGACTGTTTCAGTGGGTGTCCCCATCATGGTCTTGACCTCTTTGCTCATATTCTCACTCCTCCCACTCTTCAACTGGACTTTGGAAGCTCAGCACAGTGCTCTACTGCAGTCTCTGCCTCTGTTTCCATCAGTTGCTGGATGAAGGCTCTATGATAATATTTAAGACAGTCATCAATCTGGCTACAGGGCAAGGCCAGTTCACGCACCCTCTCCACTGTTGCTTAGAGTCCTAGCTTGGCTCATCCTTGTGGATTTCTGGGAATTTCTCTAGTTCCAGGTTTCTTGCTAGCCCCATAATGGCTCCCTCAATTAAAATATATTTTACCTTTCTCTCCATCTCTGTCCTTGCCCTACCTCGACTATCCTGTTACCTCAAGTTCTTTCCCACTTCTCCCCATCCTCCCCACTTATGCCCTCTCTTCTTCCCCAACCCCATGCTCCCAGTTTTGTCAGGAGATCTTGTCTCTTTCCCCTTCCCAGGGGATCCATATATGTTTTTCTTAGGGTTCTTAAATACTGTGTTTTTCTTTGAGAATTTCATGCTCTCCCTCCCCATCTTTCAGTCTCTCAACCCCAAGGAGCCCAATTTGTGTTTCTCAAATACTCTGGGGAGTAGGACCTACCTTAGAACATGGTAGACCTACAAGAGGAAACCCTAAAAAATCTGCCTTCTTCTTTCCCAGTGCCTGTCCAATGCCAATGTCTCCTCCTAGGGCTGGGACTGTGCACCCACCTCAATGCTTCCATTGCTGGAGTTTTGTCTGGTTTGGGCTTCACAGGTGAGAGGCATGTCTGTCACAACTGCTTTTTGTGTAACTGCTCTGTTGTGTACAGAAAATACTGTTCCCTACCTTTGGCTCTTACAGTCCTTTCTTCCATGAATTTCCTGAGCTTTTCGGTGAGGGGTGTGACATGTATTTCCTGCTTAGAGACGATCATTTCACAGTCTCTTACTCTTGCATATTTACTGGTCATATCTCTGTGTTTCTCACCATCCTGCCAGAAGGCTCTGATCTGCAGGTATACCAGTAAGCTGTTCTTCTAAGTGGCTGCAGGGTCTGTTTGGAGAAACTGAAATAAAATTGGAACTAAAAAGCAGATTTCCCAAGTCCCTCCCTACCCAGCACTCTTCACGGCCTCAGCCAATGTGCTGGAATGATCAAAATCTTGTGTCAGAATAAAGATTTAATCATAGCATCTAAAAGTAATCATTCTTGTGTCCAAGCTTCTAAACACTTTATGCATATGGATTTATTTACCATTTCCTGTAATCTGTCTAACATCTTATTTGACAAAACACCCCTGTGGTTCCAAATAGAAACTCATTGACTAGAGGTCCTATAAGTCATATTGCTAGAAGTAAGATTTGAACTCAAATCACACTTTTTTTTCTAATTGCTATTTTTAGTATAGTATATGAAGTGATGTGTTTCATTGTGGCATTTTATAATACTTCATTTTTAATATTTTCCCCTCTTTTACTTCCCTCTCTTCCTGCTTGACCCTCACTTGTTGGTCATACCTTTCTCCTCTGTGGGAGTGTCATATATCAATCTGTTGATTTCATTGGTTAAGTAATAAACAAACTGCTTGGGCTCATAGCTTAGAACATAGGTGGGTGGAGTA
>NW_004949097.1:11188528-11197663 GCF_000317375.1 Microtus ochrogaster | reverse complement strand
CCGGTAAGACCGGTGCTCACAGATTATTAGAGATGGGTTGATCGGGATATCAGAATTAGCCAGTAAGGGCTAGAGCTAAAGGGCCAAGCAGTGTTTAAAAGAATACAGTTTCCGTGTAATTATTTCGGGGCATAAGCTAGCCAGGCAGCCGGGGTGCTGGGGACGCAGCCCCGCCGCTCTTATTACTACACTCCTCCATAGTGACCCCTTTGCCTTCCTCTCACACGGATGTCATTACCCCCCCACCCCTTCCTCTCTTGGTTGGGTACATTTCTACTTTTGTGACCTAGTAAACATGCAGTATTTGTGTTTCTGAGTCTGGCTTATTTCCCTTAATGTAATGATTTCTGTTCTATCTGTCTTCCTGCAAATGTTAGGTTTTTTGCTTTATGGCTACACAGATTCCCTTGTATACATGTCCCACATTTTCTTCATCTCTTTATATGTTGATGGACATCTAGGCTGATCCTAGTTTTTAGCTGCTGTGACCAGTACGGCAGTAAGCATGAAGGTGTATACAGCGTGGTTTGGGGACTCAGATTCCTTTGGGTTTATACTCAGAAGTTAAAGCTGGAGTACCTACATTTTTAGCTTACATGCCGTGTTGTCTTTGAAATAGACTTGAGGCAAATTCCTGTTGTACTGAAATAACATGACATAGCCAAGAGTTAGTTATCTTGCTAGTCTCTAAACACCTGACAACCTTTCTCTATCAGTGAGAGAAATTTTGAATAAATGATAACTTTATTTAGGTAGATTTTTCTCAGACTGAACAATTGAACTCATAGATAATTGATTAATCAATTAGTGTTAATGTGGATTCTGGCCTCGGTTCTGTCATTGAGTAACTACTGATAACTTCAGTAACATATGTTTATAGTGCTGGCTGGTTTTTGTCAACTTGACACAAACCTAAACATATTTAGGAAGAGGGAATCTCGGTTGAGGAATTGTCTTTGATTGCTCTGCAGACAAGTCTTGGGTGGGGATGGGGGGGATTCTTGATTAATGGAGGAAGATCCATTGTACTGTGGACAGTTCCATTCCTGGGTCTTCCTCCATGAATTCTATTTTGGTGTCTGCCTCAAGTTCCTGCCTTGACTTCCCATCATGGGAGGTTCTGACCAAGACTTGTAAGCCAAACAAACCCTTTCCTCACTAAGTTGCTTTTGGTCATGATGCTTATTACAGCAATACAAAGGAAACTAGGGCGATATTTTTCCGTCTTTAAGTGGCTTACAGCTCAATGAGATAATTTGTATAGTTAATAAAATATAGGGATTCAATATTAAGATAAATATTGTAATAGTATATAAGGCCCAAATGAGGGTGACCATCTAGAGAAGGGTCCCTAGTAAAAATGAAAGCATAATTTAAAAGTTCACAAGCCACTGGCTGGCTGGTGTTTCTGAAAGAATCAACTGGCTAATTGTTGAAACATTTGACTCAGTTAGGTCCAGAGGACTGAACAGGTACCCAATAGCCTGTATATAGATGTCAATCAGGAAGGTTTGAGAGACAGGAAGCCTCTGCTGTGCTGCCCTCAGAGAGCAGACAGAAATTCAACCATCCTTTAAAACCATAAACAAATCAGTGTATGAGTCTTTCTATAGAGAGTGGGGAGATTTTTATCAGACCAAGAATTACATTAGGAAAATCTCTTAAGGTTTCCTCTCTTTAGAATTGTAAAGTTCTATAATTTCACAGACTTGTCGTGACAAATTGAGGAGATAAGAGGGGGATTGGCTTTGGGGGAAATAGCATGCTAATGAGGTGTGTGTGTGTGTGTGTGTGTGTGTGTGTGTGTGTGTGTGTATGTTTTAGGCAGATCAAATCCAGTGGCAGTTTTGTAGACTAATTAAAACCAGAATGGGAGTGGTTCTAACCCTTTCTCCTCCTGACATTCTTCTGATATTCTGAGATAAACACAGAAGTATATAACGTACCATGGAAATTCAACCTATAAGTGGTTGGACAGTAAGAGTAGACATATATCAGAATCCCTAGTTACTCCCACTCTTCTGGGGAGGGGTTAAGCCTTGCCTTTGATAGGAAGAGAAACTTACCACACTACAGACAGGACCCTGACCATGTGTGGAGGTAAACATCGAGAGCCCATTTGTAAGAGGCACCCACATTGGATTCCTGGGAATCTGACAACACAGCTTGTAATGATGTTCCAAAATCTGATGAGGCCTCCTCAGCATGTGTGCTTTTCAATCAAGTTTCTACAGAATTGGCCGTGCTGGAGAGCCTTTGTGGGAATAGAATTTACTTGCTTTAGATGATATTCTGCAAACTGAGATCATGGATTCTGAGTTAACCTAAGCGTTAACCTAACCAGAAGTCCTTGGTTCCGTTGATAGAGAAACCGAGTGCGAGAAGGTGGCTTACTGTGCCCTCAGGTGTTTTTGTGTGGTTGGTGGCACAGCAAAGATCAGTGTCTGCCTCTTATACCTGCCAGTGACATCGCCAATCTCTCTGTGTTCTGGCCTCTCTAGACGTTCTTTCTAAACACTAGACAAAGCTCAAAGCGTGCCCAGATTCAGGAGGAAGAGGAAGGCGCCCACGTCCACACTGTCTCTACAAAGTGAGAAGCATTACACTACAAAGGAGTGAGCTGTTCAGTTCATCTGCTGCAAATGAGCTGGACAGAGGTAGGATTCTGAGCCCCTTTCAGGGAGGATTTAGAGCTTGCTGGCATCTCAGC
Organism: Microtus ochrogaster; assembly: GCF_000317375.1. Lineage (NCBI taxonomy): Eukaryota > Metazoa > Chordata > Mammalia > Rodentia > Cricetidae > Microtus > Microtus ochrogaster. Next base: position 11,194,953 of record NW_004949097.1, on the reverse strand, counting down.
AGCTTCCCCCAATGTACGTGGATGCCCACCAGTAGCTGCATCTGCGTTTCAGGCCAGCTCAGCTGGCCACACCTGAGACCTGTGATCAGTGTGGCTTTACCAGAGAGGACCCAAGTTGTAGCCAATGACTGAAAGGCCAGCCATTCTGCTTGAGATCTTTGCTGCTCTGTCTCTATGGATTTAAAATTCCCTTTTGATTTTGTTTTCTGCCTTTCCTTCTGGATGGAGTCTAGAGTCAAGTAATATTGGTTCATTGTTTTCAACAGTGATTGAGGTAATGTTGGATTTAATATGGAAAATGTATTACCATTTAAAGATGAATCACAGTGACTTTTTATTCTGCAAATTCCCAGATGAATGTTAGGTGCAGCGAAGTTTGAAATGAAAACAGCCATTTGTGGTGGATGCTCAGTGAATGGTTTCAGGGTTTATCTTTCTAAGTATTTGAAAATCAAGCTAAAAAATGTTTTATAAAATATAGATATTTTAGGAATAATCAAACTGATACACTATGAGCTGATAAAATGTTTGTGGCTCATGCCTGATCAGCAGTCCCTGTTGATACCATGTAAGTTGGCATAGAAACTTAACATATCTTGGGCCCTTGGGTATTGAGGAAAGAACAGAAGAAGCTGAAACGTAAGAGAGTACCAAAATGCAGTGTTTAAATTAGAAACTTAAAGAGCATGTGCGTTTAAAAGTGACAGATTATTTGAAAGTGAAACTTCAAATGAAAAATGCGTCTTTTGGCCTGTGGTGACTCAAGAGGAGGGAATGGCTTGGGGCAGTCCTGACAAGTTAGTTATAGTGGGCTAATACACTCCTGCTGGCATCTGACACGTGTCTCCTGTCTTCAGGCTTCTCTCTGTAATCCTTTAGACCCCACTGATTTCAGCTACCTCTTCCTCAGGGTCTCCTGAGGGTTGGAAGTCCTCGGTAGTATCAGAACCTGAGGGCCGTGGCCCAGGCATATGTTGCCCGGATGCTAGTATACGCGTTTCTGATCACACTGAACGGCCAGCTGGTGCCAGGGCACTGCCTCTTCCTTGCTTTATCTCTCTGGCCTTTCCTTCCTTCCTGGCTTTTCACTTCCTGACCCCTCCTTGAGGTGTTTAATTTAATTTGTCTTAATCAGCCTTTGGGGGCATGGCTCTTTTAAGATCACTGAAGGTTTGAAAATTGGAACCAGTTGATTGAGCCATAGAGAAACAGACCTCCCTTACAGACCTCGACATGGGTACCTTCTGTCTCGGGCAGCTGACCTGTGTTTATCAGCTCTGACATGTTGGTAGGGGAGCTCTGACATGGGCACCTTCTGTCTCGGGCAGCTGACCTGACCTGTGTTTATTGGCTCTGTCATGCTGGGAGGGGTCAGTCTTTTGTTTTTATCTCTTCACACTGTTTATAATGACTTCCATCACACACGGTGCTCACCTGCATACTACTGGAGACAGCAAGGTGAACAAACCTCTATTCTGAGCGTAAATCTGTATGCTTGTTTCTGTTCCTGCCTGATTTTGGGATTAATTTGAGAAAGTTAATTCCAACAAGTTTCTGCCTGTGTGAATGGTTTCTTCTTGTTCCGTTGACCTGTTTCTTGTTTTTTTTTTTTTTTTAAATTTGTCTTTAAGGTGGTTTCTGCATCCTTTAATACAGACTGAGTGAAAAGGGAAGAAGATCTTGTACTAAGATTTGTAGTCAATACTCTCAACATTTATCAATGTAACAACGGGAAAGGCTCAGGTCACTGTTTCAGCCTCGCTTCTGACTGCTCTCTGGTTACAGGGTCAAATGATGGCCCATCTCACATGGTTTAGACATTGCGTTGACGAGGCTACTGGAGTGACATAGAACTAACTAGTTTTCTAGTTATTTGCTGAGTGAGGGGAGTGACAGCAGGGATCCGTTCTATAGCTTGGGGATGTGAAGCAGACATATTCTCCTAGGCGCATGCGCCCGATTTCTCAAGGGTTTGCAGGCCCAGGCTGCATGCTCTCATGGCTATTAACTGTGTTCCTGGCATGTCCGTGACTCATTGAGCCCTCCAAAAAGTTAGAAGTTCATTTTTTTGATGTTATTTATGTGCTATAAAAACATCCTGAGGTTAACACTACCACCCCTGTTTTTGGCTCTGCTGTTTTTCCTCACATACCATTTATATTACTTTGTTATTGTTTGTTTGTGTGTGTGTATTTGTGTGTGTGTGCGTATGCGTGTGCACTTAAGTGTACATGTAATAGCATGTTTGTGGAGGTCAGAGAGCACCTTGTGGCCAGCTCTCTTTCACTATATGAAGATCAGTGATGGGACTTGGGTCATCAGGCGTGGAGGCAGACACCTTTGCTCTGGGCCCATCATTTTTTTGTTTTATCATTGTTATTAATTATTACTATTATTAATTATTATTCTGACACAGGGCTCCTCATTGTTCTAGGCGGTGCCAAATTGGATATGATAACTGGCCAACGAACTTGTTCTGCTTTCCCAGTGATGGGATTACAAGCAAGACACCTTCTTGCCCAACTTTTTAAAATGTGGATTCTGAGGGAGAACCCAAGCCAGCATCCTTGTAAGGCAAATAGTTATGTGGCCTTAACAAGCCCTGATTTCGCTTTGTATTCTCATTGCCATAACAAGCAGATCACAATGTGGGGAGCACTGGGGATGAGGGGGAGGGAAAGGTGAAGAGGAACAGGGGAGGAAAGAGCGGAGGAAAGTAAGTCCGCCAAGAGTTCTACATAAAATGCTATGGAACTCAAAGTGGGTACTTGGCGCTTACTATCTTCAGAACACTTTAAACCAAAGGACTGGCTTGTGTGGGATTTTAGAATTGAGCGTAGCCTTACAGAATAACATGTTCACAGGCTTCGTTCTAAGAAAAAGGAAAGAATAGAAAGGTTAAATGTCATGGTCACGGGCACACAAATAGTAGCATTGTCTCCTGACCGGCCACTGTGCTGCTACTTATCTTTATTTTTAGGATGGGAAAGTAGGCCATTTGCCTCAGAGATTTGGTGGAAAGTCTAAGATCGCCGGGTACCTCCATGTTGGCCATTGAATGGACCATTTCCCAACTTTGCTTTTTCTCTTTTTCTATATTTGACAGGGACAGCTCCTCATCTTTTCGTGAGTTTCTCTGTTCTTTGAGTTTCTGTGGCCACATGGTCTCTTCTTCCCTTCCTCTGATCCTTAGGATTCCTCACTGATTTCCTTCAGAGACATTCTTAGCGTCTCTCTCCTTGACGCTGAGCCTCCAGAGGTCAGCCCTGAGTTCTTTGCCCTCATGACATCATCTTCGGGGAACCTCAGCATTTCTGCAGGATTTATTGTGAGCTGTACGCCATGGTAGACAGCGGATAATGGCAGACACAGTCCCTGGGCCACTCAGCGGGGACTCTCACAGAGAGTTGACGCTTCTGCTGCTCTCTGTATCTGAGTGTTCTTCGAGTCTATAGGTGTAGCTGTGATGGGTGCCCTGGGTATCAGAGGGAAAACTGCACACTCAGCATGGCTAACATGGACTCCATCAGCAGATCTCCCCACCCCCACCCAGCCACAAGTTCTCTCTTCCTGAATTCTTTTCCTCAGTGTGATGTCACTTTATGAGTCCCCCAGAAAGCCAAGCACCCACTTTAGGTCCACTCTTTCCTTCTCCTCCCATGACTAAGTTTGGTTCCTCCATGTTACCTCGTGCTCTTCTTTGTCCCCTGGTTCAGTCTCTGTCCATTTCCATGGACCTCCACCAGGGCTTTTTTTTAAAGCCTACATACCTTCTTTTCTCCAACCTCCATGGAACCCACTCTGTTTAGGGCTGATTCTGTAAAGGCCTAGGGAAGAGATGGTAGGTATGAGGCCGTGTCCATCTTTGCTTAACACCTGCTGGCCTTCCCAAGTCCCAGAGCCTAGTATGTTAAGGTGCCTGGGACACGGCCCTAGTTCTTGCACCTGCCCTCCCTCTTCCAATGCTTGCTGTGTGGACAGTGTCACCCAATGTGCCGGACAGGTCTCTGGCTTATCGCGTTTCCTTGGACTGGAACATCACACCCCTGCTCATAGCTGTCCGCTCTGAATCATTTGGCAAAATTTAAAATAATTATGAAAAATTCCAAATAGTCACCAGAGAGGAAAAGGACAATGAACTGAATTTTCTAATTTTGGGGATTTTGATACATTTTTTTTCTTTAACGGTTTTAGGTTAGACTCAAAGTGATGGGCTTCATCATGGTATCTTCATTCACATATGACATTGAACTGCGATCTCACATTCCCCTTCCCAGGTAGCACCCTCTGCCTCTACCTACCTTCCATGGGTTCTATTTCCTGCCCTTAAGATATCTTCCTAGACTCTCATGATCCTATCCCAGCTTTGTGTCTTAAAAACACACACCAATCACACACACTGGCAGCCGCATAAACATAACCTTAAATTTAGGCTCCAACTATAAGATAAAGCATGCCATTTTTTGTTTGTCTGGTTGGTTTTCGGGTTTTTAAGACAGGTTCTCTCTACATAGCTTTGGCTTTGAACTTACTATGTAGGCCAGACTGGCCTCAAACTAACAGAAATCACCCCGCCTCTGCTACCTGAATGCTGGGATTAAAGCCTTGTGCCTCCACACCGAAGTGCATGCTATGTGTTTAAGTCCGGTTTATTTCATTTAACACAATGACCTTTGGTTCCACCAATTCTCCCTGCGAATGATGTGATTTTGGGTATGTGCCACCTTTCCTTTATCTGTCTGTCTGTTGGTGGCCAACTAAGCTGGTTCCACCTCCGTCATTTTGTGACCCGTGCTGAGGTAAACAGAGATGGACAGATGGGCTGAGCTTTGATTTATTTTCCACCACCACATTTTCTTCTTTTTCTGAGATTTTTTCAAGTAAATTCAGGTGACCATGCAATTTCTCCTCTATTTTATTAGATGTCTTCAAAATGATAGTAATTTTCATGCATAACAATATCACTTCAGATCTGCCATTGATGGTGCAATTCCTTGAGATCAACTAATTTCTTAAAGAACAATTTCCATGTTGTTGCAATAAAAAAAGGGCTGTTTTGAATAATGACCTCACATAAGCAGCATACGTCAGCTTTGGTTTTCTCTCTGTCTTATCCAGGACCAGGACTCCTTCTTTCTCTTTCGCTGGCACCCTTCACTTGTTGCAGAACCAGGTCACCTGTCACATTGCGTGCTCCACAGTCTTTGTCTCCTTTTGGTGGTAGCTCCTTTCTGATTCTACTTTATTACCTAGAAATAGAAATGAGCTTTAGAGGTTTGGTTAAATTCAACTCTGCCCTCCTTGCCCTTGCCCTCCCTGTTTCTCTTCCTTGGCCTCTCCCTTCCTCCTCCTGCTCTTCCTTCCATCTGGCTGGGCGTCTGAGTGTTAGCATTGAGCGGCTGTTTCCCTTGGCCACAGCCTGACTCTGCACCGCAGTCAGCATCAGTCTCGGTGAAAACTCCGGTTGAGTCTCTTGACGGCCATCACCCATACCCATCGTGTCACTAAGGCTGCAACACATGCCAATGGTGATTCTATCACTTCTGCCACCTTTTCTGGTAGGACTTTACTGCAAAAGACCAGTCTGGGGGATAGTGTAGAGGTGGCTCATCATATAAAGGCATTTGCCTGGTGACCCAAGTTTGATCCAGAAACCACATTAGGGAGAGGCCAACTCCAGAAAGTTCTCCTCTGACCTCCGTGTGCATGCCGTGCACAGGCATGCATGCAGACATGCAATGCACACACAGAATCATTGTATTTCATCAACTCAGCCCATTTGGCTACCCTGGAATACAGGTTACAAAGGAAAGGGCAATGCCTGGGCTCGTATTTTCATGATCCACCTAAATTTTCATTTTCCGGGACTCAGTCCCTTCAATTGCACACATGAATAGGTTCCTTCACCAGCAGCTGCTGTCAATCCTGTGAACAGAATTAAACACTGCATAATTCCCCTTTCTGGGACATCTCTTTAACGCACCTACCAGACTCCTGGTGTACCAGAAGTACTAAGTGTTTTTACTCAGAGCATCCCTTCATTATAGACGATTTGGGCAGCGGGAGCAATACTGAAAGTGACTGGTAGATCCAGAATACCCCAGCCAAGTTTTGGGTTACCTCACCCCTATCATTATTGTGTCTCTTTTCCCCTCTGGGGTAGTTTTATGAGCTTGAATGTCTCTTAGAGTATTTCTGTCCATTTTCAGAGTTTTAAAAATCATCTTTCTCAGTTGCGGGGTTGGTGAAGATCTTCTCCCAGTCAGTGGGTTGCCTTTTTGTCTTAGTGGCAGTGTCCTTTGCTGTACAGAAGCTTCTCAGTCTCAGGAGGTCCCATTTATTCAATGAGGCCCTTAATGTCTGTGCTGCTGAGGTTATAAGTAGGAAGTGGTCTCCTGTGCCCATGTGTTGTAGGGTACTTCCCA
>NW_004949097.1:11158569-11187427 GCF_000317375.1 Microtus ochrogaster | reverse complement strand
CATTGCTGGTGGGAATGCAAACTTGTGCAACCACTCTGGAAAGCAGTGTGGCAGTTTCTCAGGAAATTCGGGATCAACCTACCCCTGAACCCAGCAATACCACTCTTGGGAATATACCCAAGAGAGGCCCTATCATACAACAAAAGTATATATGTAGGTTCTCTGGGATTGTGATTTGTAGGCTGGTTTTCTTTGCTTGATGTCTAAAACCCATTTATAGGTGAGTACGTACGATATTTGTCTTTCTGTGTCTGGGTTTACCTCACTCAAAATGATGTTTTCTAGATCCATTCATTTCCTGCAAATTTCAAAATGTCATTATTTTTTCTGCTGTGTATTACTTCATTGTGTAAATGTACCACATTTTCCTTATCCATTCTTCAGTCAAGGGGCATCTAGGTTTTTTCCAGGTTTTGACTATGACAAACAATGCTGCTACATAATTGAGCACATGTCCTTGTGGCACAATTGAGCATCCTTTGGATGTATACCCAAAAGTGGTATTGGTTCCTAATTTTCTGAGAAATCGCCACACTGATATCCAAAGGAGCTGAACTAGCTTGCACTCCCATCAGCAATGCAGGAGCATTCCCTTTACCCCACAACCTCTCCAGCATAAGTTGTCATCAGTGTTTTTGATTTTGGCCATTCTTACAGGTGTAAGATGGAATCTCGGAGTTGTTTTGATTTGCATTTTTCTGATGGCTGAAAATGCTGAGCATTTCCTTAAGTGTCTTTCAGCCCTTTTAGACTCCTCTGTTGAGAGTTCTCTGTTTAGGTCTGTTCTCCATTTTTTTATTGGATTATTTGTTCTTTTGATGACCAATTTCTTGAGTTCTTTGTATATTTTGGAGATCAGTTCTCTGTCTGATGTGGGGTTGATGAAAATCTTTTTTCCATTATGTAGGCTGCCATTTTGTCTTGTTGACTGTGTCCTTTGCTTTATAGAAGCTTTCAGTTTCAGGAGGTTTTATTTATTAATTGTTTTTCTCAGTATCTGTGCTCCTGGGGTTATATTTAGGAAGTGGTCTTCTATGCCAATGCGTTCAAGTGTACATCCCACTTACTCTCCTATGAGGTTCAGTGTGGTTGGCTTTCTGTTGAGGTCTTTGCTACAGATGGACTTGAGTTGGTTTGTTTTTTGATTTTTTTCGAGACAGGGTTTTGCTGTAGTTTTAAAGCCTGTCCTGGAACTAGCTCTTACAGAATAGGCTGGCCTCGAACTCACAAAGATCTACCTGTCTCTGACTCTTGAGTGCTGGGATTAAAGGCATGTGCCACCACTGCCAGTTGGATTTGAGTTTTGTGCATGGTGATAGATATGGATCTATTTTCATTCTTCTACATGCTGATATCCAGTCATTCCAGCACCATTTGATAAATATGTTTTCTTTCTTCCATTATATATTTTTTGCTTCTTTTTCAAAAATCAGATGTTCGTAGATGTATGGGTTAATATCTGGGTCTTTGATTTGGTTCCATTGGTCTTCCTGTCTGTTTTTATGCCAATACCAGGCTGTTTTCAGTACTGTAGCTCTGTAGTAGAGTTTGAAGTCAGGGATAGTGATGCCTCCAGAAGCTATATACAGGAAGCCAACAGCTAATATCAAACTAAAAGAAGAGAAACTTCCAGCGATTGCACTGAAATCGGGAACAAGACAAGGTTGTCCTCTCTCTCCGTATCTATTCAAAATAGTTCTTGAGGTCCTAGCGAGAGCAATAAGACAGCAAAAGGAAAAGAAGAAGTCAAACTTCCACTATTTTCTGATGATATGATGCTTTACATAAGCGACCCCAAGGAACTTGTGCAACTCATAAACACTTTCAGTAATGTAGCAGATGTAGCAGGATACAAGATTAACTCAAAAAAAAATCAGTAGCCCTTCTTTATACAGATGATAAATGGGCTGAGAAAGAAATAGAGAAACGTCACCCTTCACAATAGCCACAAATAGCATAAAATATCTCAGAGTAGCTCTAACCAAACAAGTGTAAACCCTGTATGGCAAGAACTTTCAATCTTTGAAGAAAGAAACTGAAGAACACACTTGTGTCATTTCTAATGCTTTGTCAGGAAGTTCTTACATTCTGGTCCTGTACTCTTTCAGGGTTGGAAATGACATAAATGCACTGCAATGGGCTGGCCCTGAAATGGTTTGCGTGGGATGGTCTATAAATGTGTCATAAGCAGTATGCATCCAGTGTCCTGTGTGTTTGTGTGATTCTCTCACTCAGTTGTTAAAGCCTTGGTTCTCATTTCATGTATTTTGAGATGAAGCCTTTGTGAGGGTATAAAGTAATACCGTTGGGTCCCTCACCAATAGGGTTAGTGTCTTTATAAGGAGAGGCCAGAGAGCTCACTTTCCCCATGTGAAGTTATCAGTATGGCACATAGAGGAGGGTCAGCCACAAAGCCAGGTCTGAATGTCCAGAATTGGCACATAGATTCTGTCACTTAAGCCACCTGGTGCACAGTAGTTTATTAGAATAACTATGACTCTAAGACAACAATGTGAATAGGATCAGGAAAACTTGATTTAGAATGTTGTCCTGATGTGATTCTTGTTAAGATAAATGTGTGTGTATATGTGTATCGTGTGTGCATCATTATTGTGTACATGTGTGCGTGTGTGTCACATAATAATAAAGAGGCTGTCAAATTGAGAGAGAGTGGGATGGGGCATGAGAGGGGCTAGAGGGAGGACAGGGAAAAGGGGAAAGGGGAGAAGTGTACAATTTTATCTTAAATAAAACTTAAATTAGAAAGTATATTCATGAAGAATGTGGTCTGTATGAAGATAAAACATGATCAGTACATGAGTTGAGAAGTGTTTTTCTTCCATGCCTCACAGCAGAATTGTATGGAATGTCAAGGAGATATCCCTGCTGTAAAATTTGATCATTAGGTTGGCCTTTTACACATGGTAAAATGCACTCTGATTGCTTGTGAGTTCTGCTCATTGTGTAAGACATTGATGCTCAAGGACAGTCATAACAAACCTAAATTTTACACCTTTTCGTTTGCACACAAAATAACCACACACTTGGAAATCAGTTTGCATGTGCTTGCTGCTTGAATTGAACTATTTCAAGTGACACCCTAACCTTTCCGTGAAGACTAAGTTACTATTTTCTTGCAATCTATATTACTTCACCTGCCCATAAAAACTTAGGCAGAATAGGTATGAGAACCACCACACTAACTCAGCATCCGGAGACTAGAAGGTGAGCGCACAGTCCTCTGGAAGAGGGATGAGGGAGGCAAGGCCAGGACCACTACTTAGTTACAGCTGGTTGTAGGGTTGCGGTTGAGCCACCTGGGGACTGCAGTGGGGACTTCTGTGGCAGAGAAGGGAGTGGGAAGGGCAGCTCATGGTTTAAATCATGTTATGTGTGTCATATGTGAGTTTCATTCATTGGCTCCAAATGAGACTATCTAGAAATCCCCCAAACTAGCAAACATAATAAAGGTTTAAGATGATCAGAAGCAACCCCTCCCCCAAAACATAATAAAGGTTTAAGATGATCAGAAGCAACCCCCTCCCCAAGGTCAAACAAAGGTTGGCCATTTATTTTCGGTCATGGAAGCCTCCCCCATTTCCTCATGTATAAAATGGGTATTATAATTGAGCTCACCTCCCAAGATTCTTTAGCAGACTCAGTGAACTAATATGCATGGATTTCTTAGCACAAAGAATAGTCAATGTACTTCATATAATCTGTGGAAAGAGAAGAGGGGAAAATAGGGCATGCCTATGAATGTGGAGTGTGATTGGAAAACGCGCACACAGATCATGTAGCTTTGACTTGATGGCTTTGGGGGAGATAGAACCTTAAAGCAAGAATGCCATGCTAGGGTTGTATTTTACTTAAAGTAAGTTCTTTAGGTACACAAGGGATTGAGACACTGTGGACGAATTGTCTTGAGACAAAGAAGAAACTCTCTTTTCTGTGTACTTGGCTGCCTCAGGTGTGGACCAAGTTAGCTGTGTAGTGGCGTGAGACTGGATTCTGCTTTTGTCCCGAGCACCTGTGTGCTCTGAGCATGTTTACAGGTTTAGACGATGAGGTCTGTCTACCTTACAGCTAAATATGGACGCATTCAAAAGAAGTTCCAGTTTCTTTCAGCTCTTCAAAGGACCATCATCTTGTTACTTTTAATTTCCGTCACATCTGTTCCATGACTTGGACTGCTTTCCTCCAAGAAACTTCCAGTCTCCCTTCTGTTTTCTTTCTTTCTTTCTCTCTTTCCTTCCTTCCTTCCTTCCTTCCTTCCTTCCTTCCTTCCTTCCTTCCTTCCTTCCTTCCTTCCTTCTTCTAGTTGGAATGCAGGGCTTCCCAAACTGTCAGCTCTCGGCTCAAGTCCTCTTGAGTCTGATAATATTTCCTGGGTATGCATTGGACCGGGTAGATGGAGCCATTTTGTTTGAATAATCAGCAGCAAACCTGCAAGAGGCAGAGCGTGGGAGCTGGGCCTTGGCTTTTCCAGTCAGGCAAGGGCTAAAACGTGGTCAGCTCTTTCGGCACAAGTGAGCCCCAGAGTCCAGCATGAATAGTCTCATGTTTTCACCATCTTCTTGTGTGAACGGTCTCCTCTCCAAACATCATTTGCAGACCCTTATTGGGGAGGTTTATCCTTTAAGTAGCTCTGATGCCCCTCCCCCACCCCTGTTCCTGCACTTCATATTGTCTTGAATGCATTGGATGTAGCATGAAAGAAAGGTGAGACCAGCCAGGGCGGTTGGAAACACTGCAGCTACACTGTGTTTGGATTGGCTTGAGGCTCAGTGCACTGGGCTTTTAAACCACCCATGATAGTAGACACAAGGGCCCAGGCCGTCTAGTTTAGGAAAGCAAGAATCTGGAGTTTGTGTTGACACCATTATCTATCAGAAACAAAAGGGAAAAAAAGTGTTTTTTGTTTTGTTTTGTTTTGTGTGTTTTTTGCTTTTTATTTTTTGCATATTTCTGAACTCATTTTGTTTATATGGTTATCAGCTATTTGGGGGTTTGCCATCAACACTAGAAAACAGTGCAGCTGAAAATAATGTGCCCATGCTTTCAATTTTGGTGTACTTGTATTTTTGTGGAATGTTATAAACTTTTAAACTTTCCTCCAAGGAGTTGCATATTTCGATAACAACTACTTATTTGCTCAAAATCCCTGGGTTAGATACAGGGTTACACAGAGACTTCGGAGTAACTTACAATTTAAAACGTTTTCTAAATGTCCTTGTTGGTATTTTGGAGACATGATTTTCAGAGACCCTGAAGAGATCGCCGGTTGTGTATGTTGAGAGGGCAAAGCATTGAGTCTTTTGAAACTGAGCACACTGGAGCAGTTGGGACGGCCTAGAGTCCTAATTTATAGACACAGGGTAGAGGCCATTTAAGTGTAAAAAGTTATTAGAATATTTCTGTAGAAAAGTTCGATTATATACTAAGTTGGCGAGTTGATTTGAGTAGCTCCCGATTGTTATTGGTTAGTATATTCAGAAGTCTGCGGAGGAAGGCAGAGCTGCAGAGAGGGACAGCCCGGAGTGAGAGAAGGTGAAAGACAGCTTTCTCCTTTCAGCTGTTTGACTGGAAGAAACTTTTAATCGTGAATCTGAGAACTGCAACCTGACTAGACAGTCTTGATAACTGCACTTCATTCAGACTGTGGTTTCTCTGTGTCCGTTTGCTGATCTTACTGGAGAGTCCCTTACTCTGTGTCCTTTTTAGCTTATACTTTCTTTCAAAACTTGCATTGCCATGACTGCCAGTAAAGTAACAGAGATAATAGAGGTTTATTAATACCCGATGCGACTTCTGCCTCCTCTTCTCTTATGGGTAGACAATTCTACAGTCAATTTCCTGTCATCAATAAAGTACACAAATCCTATAAACGGTACCGATTCTATAAATCACATAAATGCTATGAATTTCATTAGTTCTATAATGCCATTAAGTCTATAAGTATTTCTATCGTATGGCTGATGAGCTAATAGTGTTTTCCCCCATTGATGAGAGTGTTCACTCCTAACTGCTGGAACTCTTCAGGTTTGATTCTGGGGATCTGTCCTTTCTGTCCACATCTTTCCTTTCTGGATCTGCCAAATATTTCCGGCTTATCTGTTGTCCCTGCTCCATCAGTGGGGTCAGCCAGTTTTGCAAGGGTTTATCTTGGGTGTAGCGCTTTACCAATGGAGAAATTGAGACACTAAAATTTTACCCCTTTAATTATTGAAAAGTAACTGTGGCTTGGGGTGGCCTTTGAAAGAAAGACATACTAAATAGATCAAGTGCTTAGAGAAATAAGGGTCTGGCATAAATACTGTATTTCTAGTCCTAGATCCCAGGAGCTGGCTGGAGCTGGAATGTTCTTTCACGCTGTGCATTGTTTAGAGGCCTGCATCCGGGTCTTCTCCCTAGATAACCTAGAGGTCTTTAAAATCATCTCAACACTTTATGAGCAATTCATGTTTTTCCTTCTTCTCCACTTGCCCTATCAACTAAGAATACCACCGTCCATACCAGTGAAGTATCATTTCTTCTCATTTCTCCACATAAGTACAGGAATACCACAAACAAAAGCAAAGACAAAATGCAGCCTAATAAAGGTGCTCTTCATCAAGAGTACCACAGCCTCCCATCTAGGAGGTGGGAAGCCGGCTCGCTGATCCTCACCACACACAGTACACGGATGTACCCATTGCCTCCTTTCCCCCGAGCATCATCCCTGACAACCAAGTGAGCATCGTGGTGGGAACTAATGCACATGCAACAAGATCACAACCTCAGCGCGAAAACTGCTCTTAATGAGCTACTGTGTATGAATTAATTAAATTAGTTTCCCCTCGTATGGCAGGCCCTGGTTAGCGTTTATCTGCTTCCCTAATTTATGAGTGGAAAATTATGGAACAGCCTCTGCCTTGCTTGTCTTCATCAAAGAGATGGGCTAATTTGTACAGAAACTTTATCAATCAGGGGCTCCTGTGGTTCCACCTCCCAGCGCTGACTAATGAATGGGGGCTGTGGGAGTCTTTGGTCCAGAGCTCATTCTGTGGCCACGGTGGGGGAGGGCCCCTGGGCCAGAGATGGGTTGCTAACAGCCATTGCCTGTTGTTTCTTCTCTAGCAAATAGATAACCAGCCTTTTATGTTTCCTGTTTGTTGGCATGATGGAGACTTTCTGATTACCTTTTTCTTTCTTTCTTTTTAAAAAAAATATGTGGTATGAATTGAAGTGGAAAGGGTGTGAAATGCTGGTTTCTTTTTGTTGGGGAGAAAGCGAAGGCTGTGCGTTCAGTGTTGGAACGGTGGTCGCTAAGAACTCCCAACAATGGGTGAAGAAATAATAGTACAACCGGCTGAGAAACGGAGACTTTGAAAGGCAATATTCTTCAATGTGGAAAGTAATAAAGTGTCAAAATGAACTTCAATAGAAAAGCCCTTGCAAAGAAGGGGGAGAGCGTGGCTTTTATACTGCTGTCAGGGCTCCGGATTTGTTTTCTTTTTTATTCTGACAAAACTCTTTTGGGGTGTTTTTTTTCCCCACTTCTCCTCAATTCAAACAGTTGATACTAGTGTTAATTTAAACTCTCGTGTGTTTACATCCTCAAGTCTTTGAAGAGAACCCATCCCCAGTGTTTTTGTTATCTGGGAACTTTTAAGGACAGAGCTACTGTTTCCAACACACACACACACACACACACACACACACACACACACACACACACACACACAGCCCTCAACTGGATTGAGAAGTAAATGAGTCCAGAATAGCTCAAGACACCATTAAAGGTTTATATTTGCTTCCATGCAGCTACATGATTATTCTTGGGAAAATGTGTTCCTCCTTAGTCGTGGATTACTTGATTTATAAAACACCGGCCACAGAGTGATGCTCTGTACAGAGACTGGTGACAGAGATTCTGCCAGGCAGCAAGTCCACAGCTGAACTGGATCTAGGGTTTCAGGTTCCGACTACTCTCCTGTCATCGGCCACCAGTCGGGTTGATTTCCTCCAGGAATTCCAGGCCAGAGGAAGGGATGCCAAAGACATTTCCAAGGAGATGAGTCACCCGAGTGGCTCGATAGGAGAAAATCTGTGTTTACTTTGCAGAGGGTGTCTGAACAGATATGAGAGGGACAGGTTTTGTCATTATTTTCAGCTTTATGCCGAACAGCATAGGGCTTTCTGTCCCAACACTGAACGACACTAAGTTCACAACATTTCCCTCCCTATGTCTTCTGGGAAACTTTGAAAAACAAAGAGGCAGTCTTCTCTCTCTCTCTCTCTCTCTCTCTCTCTCTCTCTCTCTCTCTCTCTGTGTGTGTGTGTGTGTGTGTGTGTGTGTGTGATCCCACAGGAGAATTTGGAGATAGCATTAACATCCTTCATCTGGTTTCCTTAAATCAGACTGTAGGCATTCCAGTGCTAGCCTGCCTTGATGGGAGGAATGTTAGGGCTCTCCACTGTGTAAGAAGTCTTCCTCTTTCAACTCTTTTTGGAGGGGCCCCCAATATTCATCTTGACTGAGTTTCTTTCTTACTTTCAAAGTCCGAATTACGGCCTGTTGGCTTTGTGGCGCTTTCTTTGCCCAGGAGATGCACGGCATGCCTTTCTCACAGCTACAGTATTCTTTTCTTACTGAGCTTTTGTTTAGTATTTCTACACATGGCAGAATTCAGGGTTCTAGAAGGACAGTGTTGAGGAAAGAAGAAGAAAGGCAGAGGCTGTGTGGGCATTACCCTCTGAGAATGAAGGACTAGAAATATGCAAGCCAACAAAAACCTCAAGATACTGCATTTATGGCCACAATATATTGCTTTGAACACAGATATCTATGGTTGAACCATGCTCAGAGTGAGAAAAAGGATAACAAGAGTCACTAAGGACAAAGGAGGTTGATGGTGTCTCTCTGGAAGGTGCTATCAGGCTGTAAGGGAACGGTCATGTGAAGATCTGGTCAGAGACATATCTCCATGAGTTCCATGGAGAAGAGAAAAGTAAAGTGTCTGGGGTCCAGCCAGCTAAGGAGTCACAGCTGAGAGCTGCCCTCAGAGAGCTGGGTGTGGCAGCCCCAGAGAGATGGGCATGCTAGATCACAGGGGGATTTGTGAGCCAGCAAAAACAGTGTTGATTTCAATGTATTGGAACAGAGTCAGGCAAAAGGTTATAAGATTTGATTCTTTGAATGTCATTTGTGTCACAGCAATGCTCTATGTAGTCCCTGGTAAGGGAAAGAGCAGAAGCCCTTTCTGAGTAAAAGTTAACCAGTTTCACAATGGGGGCGGGGAAGAGGGAGACGAAATATTTGCCAGATTGTGAAATGAATGGAGCAATGGGGACTCTGAATTGGATCGTTTTAGATATTTGGAATTCTTCTGTGACAGAAAGCTGGGATTATATGCTGTCCTCCCTTTTATTTGAGACAGGCTACCTGCTACGTGGCTGAAGATGATCCTCAAATCCTGACCTGTCTGCTTCTATCTCCCAGACATTGAGATGAGAGGTGTGTCTGGCCACACAAGGTTTTTGCAGCGCTGGGACTTGAACTCTGGGATATGTGTGCATGCTCGGCGTGCTACGAACTGAGCTACATACCAGCCATCACACCTTCTTCTTGAGGGTGGCCAGCTGCCACATGCTGCTCTTGATGGCCATGCTATCGGAGAAGGGCCAGGTGCAGGTCTGAGCTAGCCCAGTGACGGAGAAAGACTGACGCCTTGTGAGAGTGGGAGCCAGGTGGTTGGCTTCCGTTCCCAGCTTTGTCATGCCCTCGCTTGGTCATAGCATTATTAGTCCATCTCTCTTAACCTTTGTATCCAGCCAGGACAAGTGGGATGCGGGTAGGACCCACATTATTGATCGCCATGAGCGTTGACAGAAGTCATCCATCTGGAACAGTAAGAATGGTATCATATAAAACCCCCAGTGTCTCCTCAGTGCGGGTCAAAGGCATTCCTAGGTTCTTCTGAAGTTCTGTGATGTCAATCCTTGGCTCTCTTTCACTCCCTTCCCGGGATTTGAGTGTAGCTCTGATAGTGAAATGATACAGAGGAGCAGAGTTTTTTATTTTAAACAGCTCAAGTAAAACCTGCTCTTTTTTTTAACCTAGGGAAGCTGAGAAATACATATTCAGTAAGAAATATTGAGGAGAAAGTGATAGTCATTTGGCAGATGATTATGATCCAAATACATCTTATTAATTTTCCTTCCTGACTGACTCCACTGGAAACTTGTGTGCGTGAAAATCCTTGCATACCTTCAGTTCTTACACAACAGCTGGTGTCATTTATGTTTCTTCCTTGTCCTCCTGGGACTGCCTTTGGTGTATTTGCAGGGGTCAGCGTGTCTGTGGCATCATCTGTACCAGCTTCCTCTAGTATGAAGGCCACAGTGGCTCAGTGTCCTGATGTTCCCCAAGCTTCATGGCACTTGCCTAAAGCACTGTAGGGGGTGATGAGCTCTTGTCCCTCAGGAAGAAGCCAATAGGATCACAAAGAACAAAGTGTAAAGTAATAAACCCAGGCTGGGGGCTCTAACTCTGGTGCAATTAGAGATTTGATCTCTGGTAGGCTCAGCTGACCCAGCGCATTCTCTGGAGGAAGCTCTTTGCCTCTATTTTCATGAAGATGCTGCCGTTTAGATGTGAGGACATGGTTAGAAACAAGTGATAGAATCCAGACTGGAGGCCTTCGAGGGTGTGGTTTATCACTCCTTTCCAACTCTTAAATAATTCTGAACGTTTTAACCAGCCAAAGAGAAGACTCCCTCTGGCCTTTCTGTCTGTTTCTCTTGTTTCCTCCTTGCTGTTCCCAGTAGCGTTACACAAGTCACCTGGAAAGGGAACAGCTTGGCTGTCCTAAGCCCGAGAGCCGAATATCTAGATGTTCACATGGTCGGATACAACAGGAAAGCTGGGTAATTGGGGCTAAGCAGGAAGAATTTAGGAGGAACATGTGTTAACTTCATACTTAAAATTTAAATTTAAAGATGATATTTCAAGTGAGTGGTTCTTTTGCTAATTACTGTGTCTTTCCAGTAGTTGGAGCCAAAAAGGACAGAGGCAAGTCACGTGTCTAGGGACTGGAAACTCAGTTTGGTGTTTTTCAAAAGGGTTGGGTGGACTTTGAGGACACACTTGATATTTAAGCAGTAGCTGTCTTTGTAATCCCCGCCCCCTTTCTGGGAGTTACTAGGGAATGAGCAGATATTGTCAGCGAAGCTCTAATTCCATACACCCCCGACCTTTCCCTCCCGTCAAGGAACCAGGAGACTAAAGCCTTTCATTTCTCTTTTGAGATTAGACTATTCAACTTCATCCCCGTGTGAACAGCTTGGATCATTGTGACATAGTCAACTGAGTTCATGAGGTGGTGGGGACCCCTTCCCCTCCATATTCATTCTAAATGTAGTGTAAACATTTACAGTCATATATGGCACTAAGAAATTACCCAGGATCAAACAGAAAATTTCTCAAAATGTGAAACTTGTCTTTGCTTTTTGCTATAGAAGAACTCTTGGATGTTCCCACCATGAGGTCTCGCTTCAGGTCCGCAATCTTTGCCCTGCCACACCCTTTGCATCCCTGTGATTTATCTTCTTGAAGGCATACTTCTTTGATCCTGTTTGTCAGTCATTACTTATTCACAAGTAGGGCAGTTTTAGAGGGTGAATGTCATGAGACATTTTCCAAAACTTAAAACTTCAACCCTTGACTCAAAACCAGAATCTTCTTGTCAGTGTTTAATGTCATCGTGATGAATCCATCCTAAAATAAAACTACTTCATTCCAATGAGAAAGCAGCCAGCATCTAGATTTGGTGTTGGTCAATGTTTTTTCTAGAACTTTCTGGACTTCTCTAGAGCGGGGTTGTGAGGACTGTTTTATAGCTTTTATTTTCTCAATGCCTTGAGTGTTTCTGTGGCTCCTTTGTAGTTCTTTGTGAAGGAAGAGGCAGCAGGAGCCAGCAGGCTCCTCAGTCTGACCTTCAAGTCTGTGGAGACTTCCTGGGGCACAGCTTCCCTTGACTGTGCTGTTGCCAATATTCTGGGTCATGGCTTACCTTTGGACCATGCCCACAGAAAATATCTTTGTAAGTCACAGAAAATAAGACATGCGGGAAGTCTTTAGCTGCTGCAGACTGAACCATGGTAAAAGTCACGATTTCTTTAGACAGTGCCAGATAATAGCAAGATGGCCACCAAACAGCGGTGGTTCACTGATAACAATGGACTTTAACTCAGAGTGGCTGGAGAGAGAGCTGAGACTGTGACTCAGTGCTGTCATGGATCTAAAGAAAAAAATAACTTAATTCTGCAGTGTGGTAAACTGAGCCCACGGCCTGATATGCGCTAACCAAGGGCTCTACCAGCAAGTTACACCCTTGGCCCTAAAATGACTTAAAACTGATAGAACACACAATGGCAAACCCCACACTAATGACACAGAAATTATACATGTATATATACATAGCACACATATGTGATACATACACATATAGTAATAAGTGTATTAAACTATATAAACAATTGATTTGGGCCTACCCTCCCTCCCTCTTTATCTTCTCTCCCCACTTCCTCCCTCCTTACCATCATCCCTCTCTCCTGCCCTCCCTTTCTTCCTTCCTTCTTCTACTCTCTCATTCTTCTGGTGGTACTAGCAATTGAATTCAGAATCTCACCCATGCTGGGCAAGCCATTCCATACTGATCTGCATTCCCAGTCCACAGTTTTCTTCACAGCAGAATGGCTAGGACACAGTCCTTACCTGCTGCTACCCTATGTTGTGTTGTAGAGTTGGTGACATACTGGAGCTGAATGGCCATAGATTTCTGCTACAGTACATTAGTCCTTAGGATGTTGTACACTGACATATTTATGTAATTCCCTTCTTTCTTTTTCATAATTTTTTCAGACAGAAAGGAATTTGTGCAGCTGAGGCTGACCTTTAATTTCTGATCTTCTGCCTCCATTTGCCAAGTACAGGGATTACAGGTGTATGTGTGCCTCCATATCTAATTAAATTCTTTTTATTTTCCTTCTGTCCTTCCTTCCTCCATTGATGTAGATTCCCCTCGGTATGTTGTGAGTACGTTTTATTATTATTGGTTATTAAAGAAGTTGTTTCGGCCAATGGCTTAGCAGAGGAAAGCCAGGCAGGAAATCCAAACAGACAAAGGGAGAAAGTAGGCAGAGTCAGGGAGATTCCATGTAGCTGCCAAAGGAGAAAGGTGTCAGCCACCAGCCAGAACCTTACTGGCAGGCCATAGCCTCATAGTGATACACAGACTAATAAAAAATGGGTTAATATAAGATGTAAGAGTTAGCTAAAAATATACCTAAACTATTGGCCAAACAATGTAATTTATATAGTTTCTATGTTATTATTCTGGTCTGGGTGGCCGGGAAATGAATGAGCTCTGTCTGCCTACCCTCCCTCCCTCCCTCTTTATCTTCTCTCCCCACTTCCTCCCTCCTTACCATCATCCCTCTCTCCTGCCCTCCCTTCCTTCCTTCCTTCTTCTACTCTCTCATTCTTCTGGTGGTACTAGAAATTGAATTCAGAACCTCACCCATGCTGGGCAAGCCATTCCATACTGATCTGCATTCCCAGTCCACAATTTTTTTTTCTGGAAAGCATGCTATTTTCAGGAAGAGATGAGGTGACATCCAGAGAACTGGGCCCTCATTTGTGATGGAGGCTCTTCTGTATATATCACAGCTTTGTATACATTTTACAATTTCCTTAGGCCTCAGTTTTCCTCATACACTGTGGCAACCATAAACCATATTCTATTTCATGCTCTTGTCGTGGAGGTAACCTGAGGTCATGCATGGGAAATTCTTTGAAATGTTCAAGGGCATATTTGCTGTCCTTCTGGCATGCTGGCATAAATTAGATAACATCCAAGCTCCTTGCTTTGCCAGGTGCAATATAAGGGCAGCAAACCCATAAGGGATCATAGGGATTATGGCTGACTTATCCTTATATGCAGTATAGAACAAGGTATATGTGTGGGGTTGTGTGGGGGTTATTGTGGTGTGTGTGTGTGTGTGTGTATGTGGTTTGTATAGGGGTGTATGTGTGGGTGGGTTATGGGTATATGTGGGATGTTTGTGGGGGATTTGTGTAGGTGTGTAGGATGTGTGTGGGTAGGTGTATGTGTGTGTGGGTATATGTTGGGGGTTTGTGTAGGGTGTATGTGTGTGGGTGTAATATGATCTTTGCCATTTTCCTAGCCTTGTCCTTCTGTCATGGGGGGAGGAATGAGTCGGGGGCGGGGCATTTTCTCCCTTCCTAGTCTCCTTTGTGTTCTAAGTGCCATTGTGGAGCATGCAGTAGAATTCTTTCTCCTTTTTGTCTTTTTGCAGCACTGGAGATGGACCACTGGGCCACGCTCTTGCTAGAGACATGTGTCATCATGAGTTAGACCTTGAGCCACCTTCTTATTTTTTACTTTGAGATGAGGTCTCACTCAGTTGCTTAGGCAGGTCTTGAGCTCAATCTGTAGCCTACACATTGAATTTGTTTTGGTTCTTTCTTAGCATCCTGAGAGGCTGGGACAGTAGGTTGGGCTGGTTTTCTCCTTTAAGGCTGAGAAAACTGAAGTTATCTTCATCATGGGTAGGTGTAGTAATAAGAGCGGCAGGGCTGCATCCCCAGCACCCCGGCCTCCTGGCTAGCTTATACCCCGAAATAATTACACGGACACTGTATTCTTTTAAACACTGCTTGGCCCATTTCTATCTAGCCTCTTCTAGGCTAATTCTCACATATTAATTTAGCCCATTTCTAATCATCTGCATAGCACCGCTAGGTGCGCTTACTGGGAAGATTCTAGCCTACGTCCATCCTGGGTCGGAGCTTCATCGCGTGTCTGCCTGGGAGAGGGGAGCATGGCATCTCTGAGCTCACTTCCTCTTCCTCCCAGCATTCTATTCTGTTTACTCCTCCCACCTATGTTTTAACCTATCAGGGCCAAGCAGTTTCTTTATTGCTTAACCAATGAAATCAGCAGATTGATATATGACACTCCCACATCAGGTAGGGGATATTGGTAGATTCTGTTTTATCTTTCTACAAACTGAATGTGTCCTCTGACAATCTCCTACATGTACATAGTGCATTCTGGCCCGCACTTACCCCTTGACCCTCGCTTACCCCCATCCCCATCAACTTCCCACTCCTCCAACTAAATTCCTGTCTTAGCTCTATGTCCTTCTGTGTCATGTGCTTGGATTTGTGACTGCTGGCTTTAAGCAGGGCTGCTCTATGTGGGCATGAGTGTGAAGTGTCCACTCAGACAGGAGTAACTCACCAGTGAGTGGCCCCCTTGGTTGCCCTAGGCAGGATTACTCTACTCCCCACTCCCCATCTATGATTGGATTTGCTGGTTCGGTCTTGACGACTGCAGGTATTGTGATTTAATGAGTACTCTGGCCATAGGGTGCCACAAGAAGACCTTTCCCAGTTACCTTTCTCATTGTCTAGTTCTTATACTCTCTGCTCCTCTGTGATAGTCCATGAGCCTCAGGGTGATACGGGCATCCTGTTTAAGACAGAAAAACTGACAGTCACTTTTTGTCAGTGCCTTGATCATCCATGAGTCTCTGCATTAACTGAGGTTCTCTGTAAAGCCAAGTTTCTTTGATCCAGGCTGAGGACAGTGCTCTATGGATATCAGCATAAGTAATTGGTAGGCAGAGTGTGACAATATGTTCATTTGGCAAAACAAAAGTGGTAGGTTTACTTTTGTGTCTGTGGCCTCCAGAGTCATGGGCTTCTGACCAGATCCACATTATGAGGCATGAACTCCGTTGTATGGATCAGGTCTCTGATCCAATCAGAAATCAGTTGGCTACCCCTAGAAACTGCTGTGGTTGCCCCTCAGGTAGTAAGGCCACTGTTGCTCCAGCCAGCATGGCTTGCCTGCCAAGCTGAACCTTTGAAGACTCATATCCTTTTCCATTCTTTCAATTCACAGCAGAGGAAGTTATCAATAAATCCAAGGATTTCCACTTTTTAATGATGCTGATGGTGACTTTTTAAAGCAATTTTTTATTTCACAAAGCAGTCTTGAAGTAGCATTTCTCATGCCGTACAGCTAGCTTCTAACTGACATCCTACAGAAGCGTCGCGTGCTAACTTCTCCATGATTAACAAATCAGTGCTAATTCATTCATCTCGGTTGACTTCCAGGCTGTGCTCTCGTCCTCAGGTTTTTCCCTTCACATCCGTAACTTTCTGCTCCAGAGTCTTATGCTTCATTTAATATCATATTTCTTGGGCTTTTCTGGACTGTGATAGTTTTTCAGACTTTCTTTGTTGGCTTTGACAATGTTGAAGACTTCTGACATTGGCTTTTAATCAGAGAATTGAAGTTTGCTCCGTAGAAGAGAATTATCAGAGATATGCTGCCCTACCCACAGATAAACCCCCACAGTACAGAAAGAATATCCCTTCTTGGCCTCTTCAAAATCTAAGCCTGTCTAGTAAACCAGTTTCAAAGGACGATCAAGGGATCTGATGTTGAAAAAGGCCATAATGCATTATCAGGTGTACTCATGGCAATTAA
Organism: Microtus ochrogaster; assembly: GCF_000317375.1. NCBI lineage: Eukaryota > Metazoa > Chordata > Mammalia > Rodentia > Cricetidae > Microtus > Microtus ochrogaster. Next base: position 11,170,859 of record NW_004949097.1, on the reverse strand, counting down.
AATGCTTAATGAGCCCGAGTGCCCTTGCTCAGTATAATCTTTTTCAGTTCCACCCACTTACTGCAAGTTTTATGGCTGGTGCACACATGCACTGACAACAACTCTGGTTTGCTGCTCAAGACCCATGAAAGATCAAGTTGATTTAAATTCTATTATTCAAGGTGGTGGTGTCCCCTGAGGTTCCCCCTCAGCTAAGGAGTTATTGGCAGGTGATGGTGACTCAGATTTCTTTGGGGGATAATAGCCACTGGTGGCTTTTTTGTGGTCTGGCCGATGATGGCCCTATACCCATAAGCACACGGGCAATGTTAATTTGACTCAGTGAATTATAAAATAAAAAGGCTTGAAGTTGGGAGGAAGATATGTTGGAGAAATCCCAGGAAGCTGGTTGGAGGCATTTATGTATGTATTTGGTGTGGAACAATTGTCTATATTCTGTCAATTATATTTAAAATAAACACCGATTGGCCAGTAGCCAGGCAGGAAGTATAGGCAGGACAACCGGACAGGAAGTAGATGCAGGTCAATGAGAACAGGAAAATTCTGGGAAGGAGAAAGCCCATTCCTTCCCAGTCCTGCCCAGACACAGAAGGAGGAAGATGTGACCTGCCCTGCTGAAAAAGGTACCGAGCTATGTGGCTAACATAGATAAGAATAATGGGCTAATATAAGTTATAAGAGTTAATAAGAAGCCTGAGCTAATGGGCCAATCAGTTTATCATTAATATAGACTTCTGTGTGATTTCTTTGGGGCTAAACAGCTGTGGGAACTGGTGGGAGGACAGAAAAGCCCAACAACATGTATCGATTTTTTCATTGTTTCTTAGAACCATTTAGTGCATACATAAAACTCTATATCTTAAGCCTAAACACAGGAGACCTTGTACATAGTAGTGAATCTAAGTGATCTAGTAGCTCACTTTTTTCAGAAGAGGCCAATTTTCATCACAAGTATCAAGAACAAAATGTCTACACGTCACTTGTAGACAGTGAAGGAACTTGGTACCTTCAGCGCTTAGCCTCACTCACCCACAGGGAGCTGCCTGTAAGTGTTTATTATCATGAGTGCCCATTTCTTTTCATACTTGACAAGGTTGTGCCATTAACTTTACAAAGTAACTTTATCCAAGCTTATGAAGTGATTATGTCTCGTCATTTTGGGATCATTATTGGTCCTGTGTTTATGCCCTAGGATCCACCTTTCATTTCTTACAGTGACCTGATTTTGCTCTGCTTCTCAAGTCAGAGAAGTTTGGTATTTATATTACTTTAGAAAAAGTATTTTTCCTTTGGGGAGGATTAGTTGTTTTCTGTGCTTCACAAAAAGGTGAGGCTTTTCAGTTCTGGGGTTGAGGATAGCTAGAACAGCCTGACTTTGAGGTCACTGTACAAATCTCGTGACACTTGGGCTCAGCTATGGAGCCCTTTTAACCCAGTCTGAACTAGATGGGTTCATAGGCGGGGAAGGCCAATGGCAGGTCCAGTAGTAGCCTTCCTGTTTCTGTCTGAGTGAGTGTAGTAAGCTTAAGGATTTCATGAAGACGAAATCCTGGAGGGCCATGTCTACCTGCTTGCCGCTGTATCTTTAGCCAAAGTTGTTTCTAGGTTTATACTTCATTGACTGAAAGCAATTAAATGGAGGAAGGAGCGTGGGTTCTGAATATGTGAGGGCATTTGGAACATGTGTTGACTTGTTGGTTCAAGTTTACCTCAACAGCAACAACAACAACAACAACAAAACCCGGATGTGTTAGGCGTGTAAAACAGCAAATCTCTCTAGTAATGAAGGGAAAAGCAACTTTTTTTTTTTGCATCAGGAGAAAGAAAGATGTTCTAGTTGTTTTATTTATTTATTTATTTAGTCAACTTGATGCAAACTAGAGTCATATGGGAGGTGGGAACCTCAGTGGAGGAAATCCTATGGACACATAGGCAAGTCTGTAAGGGGATTTCCTTGATTTATGATTGATGTGGGAGGTGCCACCCTGGGACAAGGGGTCTGGGTTGTAGAAGAAAGCGGACTGAGAGATCCATGATGAGCAAGCCAGTAAGCAGTGTTCCTTTACTATCTTCAATCCCTGTCTCCAGGCTCTGGCCCTGAGTTCCCTCCTCTGACTTTTCTCAGTGACGGAGTGTGACCTGAAGGGGGAGTAAATCCTTTCCTCTCCGAGTTGCTTTTGGTCATGGTGTTTAGCACAACAGAAAGGTGATTGAGTCTATCATGTGCAGACTTTGGGGATGTCATGAGGCTTGTTCGTGTGCTGTATTGTGGTGCCTTGGACCCTGCCTGAGATCTCTGTTTCTATACAGATAGAAACATCTCTCCTCATCCTTTCCACAGCTTTAGACCACCTCACTTTCCTTCAGACTCCACTCTATGAGTATAAAGTGTGGTCTGAGGTTTCTGTCCTGCCCAGTTCCTGCAGTTGTTAAGTCCCAAAGAAATCACACAGAGGTCTATATTAGCTATAAACTGATTGGCCTAGTAGCTCAGACTTCTTGTTAACTCTTATAACTTATATTAGCCCATTATTCTTGTCTGAGTTAGCCACGAGGCTCAGTACCCTTTTTGCAGGGGCAGTTACATCTTGCTTCCTCTTGTGGCTAGGTCATGACTACAGACTGCACTTCCCTCTTCCCAGAATTCTCATTGCCTCACCTCTGCTTTCTGCCTGCTCACCCCGCCTGTACTTTCTGCCTGGCTACTGGCCAATCAGCATTTATTTAAAATATAAGTGACAGGGTACAGACCATTGTTCCATAGCAATAAAGGTTAATCTTCTCATCACCACACCCGGATTCAGACACATTTGTGGAAGCATACCACTGGATGTTTCCAGAAGGGTTTCACTGCAGAGGAAAGGCCCTTGGGTGGGGGACACAGACTGAAGAAAGAAGAGGAAGTGAGCTATGCACCAGCATTCCTGACTGGGGAGCAATTCGACCAAGCAATCCACACTTCCACCAGCCTTCCCTCTCCCCCAGGATAGACGTGACCTCTCTGGATTGGGAGCCAAGAAAACCACCCTCTCATAAGTTGTCTCTTGTCAGGTTCTTGGTCATGAGAAAGTATTCAAGATTCATGTAAACATGCTCTGTCAGGGTGCAAACAGGGCCTGGAAGGGGAAGGGTTATGTTGGGGTTTGGTTGATTGATTGATCTTTTATGATTGGCTTTAGGATGAAAAGAATGAAATCTGGCTTTTCTTACCTCTTAATACTTGGATTGTGGCAGCCCTTTTATTATCTTGTTACTTCTGAAAGTTCTCTTTGAGAGAATAATATTATTTTTAGCTCTGTGTTTTAAAAACTTGGTCCTACTGTTTAAGTTAAAACAGACACAAAGCGCTTTGAATGTGCCTGGTTACTAGTGGGGTCCGGAAAATGAGCAGCAGACAGTAAAGAGGAAATGAGCGTGTCCCCAGTTTCATTGTGGGTACTTACACAGATCCTGGGCTTCTTCACGGATCTCCAAACTCGCCCACATAACACTGCCTCAAAAAAATGGAGTGTGTGGCAAACACAGCCTGAATTTCCATGGATGTGTTCCTAGTGAAGCTATGAGCAGACCGTGAAGCCAATTGTCTTTTACTTATATTCCTCTCTGTCAGTGCGGGGGGGGAAAAGGGTGGCTGTTAGTGTTTGAGACACATTTGGGCACACTGGCTTCATACCTGTTTCAAAAGGTTCTCTGTGAAAATAAAGGGCAACAGTCTAATTTATTTTACAGTAAGTAGAGGGGAAAAAGTGTTAAAAAGTTCTACAGAACTGGTCATCCCATTCCTTTGAATGCATAGGGTCCATCTTGTGAAGAGTTTTGGGAAATCACAAGGCAAAATTCCAAGCATCACTTGTTGCCTTTAAGAACTCCAGGCCAAGTTTCGATAAAAATCCAAGTCCCTGCTAGGTAGCTTGATAGCAAAGCAAGTAAAGAAGAAATCGCAGATGAAGACATTGTCCCCCATATATGGTCATAGTGTGCACTCTGTGGTACCCTGGGGTCTCCCAGCACCACAAGGCAGCGAACTATGTATGAAATGCCCCGTGAGCTCCAAAGAACTTCACTGGCATTATGTCTGCCTTGTGCCTGTGTGGGCAGCGCTTGGGGAGCATAAAGCCAGGTATCTTTGCATACCACATTAAAAACTAGACAAGATGTGAGGTGCATTCGTGAGTGAGCTTTTCCTTAGGCAGAAACCCCAATGTGCAGTTAGCAGAGACTGAAAGAGGACCCAACCCAGTTGACGTGGAAGGGAAAACGAAAGGCAAATCTTGACTCTCTATCATAGAGCCATTAGCTCTAAGATGTGCCCTGCTTCCTCGCCTCGGGAGTATGACAAACAGATCAGCTGGAAACAGTCAAATCCTACTTGGGAAGTTTTTCCAAGATGATAGACATATCAACCAACAATGATATATGTTTACTAAATCCTCCAGTGGTAGGAATTCCTGCACTCTCCCAGCTGGTTGGAAATGGGAAGGCTGCAACAGCCAGGATCTTTAATTACACGGGGAATCTCCTTTCCTCTTCGTTCTTCTCCTCTTCGATGCCCACTCTTCAACAGTGAGGTCTCCAGCCATTACTGAACAGCCTCTCACAGGCCCACCCTGGCCCAGGATTGTGGTGAGAATCCTGGGGAGAGAGGATCAAACAGATCTGCTTACTCAGAAAGGGAACCCACACCAGACCCAAGTAACAACAGCACCAAAGTCAAACCTTGAACCTGAGAGTTATTATTGATATTATTAACATGGACATGTGTAATAACCAGCTGCCTTACTGAGAAACCCAGCCCCAAATGGGTGAAGACACCAGAAGCCGCATCCCTGTCACCCTGTAAGGCCTGGAGACTGTTCTCTAGGCCCCAGAACCTTCTCTAGGCAGCCTGACTGGTGAGCCTCTGCTCCCTGGACAGTTTCTGCAGCCTTGGCAGCAGGCGTGCATAAGTTTCAGGTCTCCTACACCTGTGATGTTGTTTTGCTTCTTCTCCCAAGTCTCCCATCCCCTTCTTTCAAAGAAAATGGCTCTACACACCCAGAGGAGTGGGAACAGACCCCACCCCAGCCCAAGAGACCCCCTCCACCTGCCCTTCTTTGGAAAGTGCCCTCTCATTTGACAGAGATAGCTATGGAGGCCTATCCTTTGGTCTTATACACAGCCCGATACTGGACTCAGAGCTGACTGTCTCCACTGTGGGCTCTAGGAAGAGAGGATTCTAACTTCCCTACCAGTATCATGTGGGAGGAGTTGCTGAGAATTGCTGAGGACCTGGGTATAGACATCACTGCTGTCTCCCTTAAGAGATGTGGACATCTGGGTGTCCATCCAAAGGTCATGGGAGGCCAGAGGGCTTTCACATTGTTCCTTTAAGTTAGGTCTCAGCACAGACTGTTTTCAACACTTGCCAGGAAGATTGAATGACCTTTAGTAACTCGCTCAGAAGGCAAGTGGTGCCTTAACCGGAGGAACACGGTTTGCTCCAATCTCCTCCCTCCTGGCTTTAAGTGTCTTCTAGAATATTTTTTTAAAAAATAAAGAATGCTTCAAGTCCCTGATTGTTGAAGTTAACTTGGGGGCTTGACTTTGGGAATTATATATATATTATGATAGTGCTACTGGAATGTCAGTGACCTAATACCCCTCCACGCTGTGGAACATGTTGGGAGCAGTCTGGATCTGATTATTTTCTGAGCATGGAGTTTAAAGGGACCTAGGTGAGATTAGTGGCTGGAGTTACAGGACAGCTTTAAAACATTAGCAGTTCCGACTTGTGGCAGAACAAGTGGTTAGATCTAATAGTTTCCGAATTTAACCCAGAAGTTTATCATCATATGTAACTACAGATTTAAGGACAATATAGATCTCTTTGGTCACACATTGGTCCAATGCACCTGTATCTGGGGAGCTGACAATTTGTTGTAGCCAATAAATAAAGGTGGTTTAATCGCACCTTTAATCGCAGCACTTAGGAGACAGAGGCAGGTGGATCTCTGTGAGTTTGAGGCCATCCTGGTCTACAAGCTAGTTTTAGGACAGGCTCTGAAGTTACATAAAAACCCTGTCTCGAAAAAATAAATAAATAAATAAAAATAAAAACAACAGAACACTTCCTATTGAATAAGGAGTGAGGACTTTAAAAATATTTTTATTTTGTATATATAAGTATTTTGCCTGTGTGTTTGTCAGTGTACCACATGTGTGTCTGATCCCTGTGGAGGCCAGAAGGTGGCATTTGGTAGCCTGGAATTGGAAGTAAAGATGGTTGTGAGCCACCATGAGGGTGCTGGGCATTGAATACAGTTCCTCTGCAAGAGCAGCAAGTGATCTTACCCCTGAGCCTCTCTGCAGCCAGGCTCAGTCTGGAAATGACTTTAGATGCCTGGAACTGCTGGGCTGCACACCAGTTTAAAATTTTTGGGGGGTTTATACATTGTATGCCTATGTGAGTAGTGCTGTGGAGTCCAGAAGAGGGAGCCAGAGCTCCTGAATCTGGAGTTCTCCATGGTTGTGAGCCACCATGTGGGTGCTTGGAATCCAATTGTACATCTTTTGGAAGAGCAGCCAGTGCTCTAACCACCGAACCATCTCTCCAGCCCCAGTGAGGACTTAACAAAATCAACACAAACTTCTAAGTAAAAGCAGACAGCTTAAACCTCACTTGCCTAGAGTGACATTGAATCATTCCATTGTCTGCGTAGATTTTTCTTTCAAATTCTACATCTTTTGACAATTTGGCAAACTAAAATCTAAATATTTTAGCTTCACTCCTGGGAAATGCTACTGATTCTGCTTCTTTCTACTGTATTTGAATTGGGAGATAAAAGTGCCCCTCATTCCTGCTATGCGAGAGGGCTGAGAGCCCAGCCCTTATCGCCCTTGTTTCCTGAGCAGGGAATGTACCGGCTCCTAATGTCATCCTGACTCTCAGAGTCTGCTGTGCTTCCTTGGCAGTAGGAGGGGATGCTGGCTACCACAAGTCTGCTAGAGCATGCAGTTACTCATCCTCTGACATCTGCTTCTCTAGTATGGCAGGCAAGAGGAGTCATGATGAAAACATATTTGAATGGGATCCAGAATCAGGCTTGTAACACCCTTCCCTTGGACATGTAGCTGCAGAAGATAAATGCCAGAGATTATTTGGTCACTCTAGAATGGCCTTTCACAAAGGGGAGGGTTAAGGAGGAGTTTTAACTTGCATATATTTTTTAAATGAAGAAATGAGTGGTGGAGAATATTCAAAGAAAATTAGGCAAATGTGTCTCTATTTGCTATCTGGTGTCTTACGCTTTTTTCATGAATTTTCACAGACTAGTCTACCTCGAGATGATTTTTCTCATCTATAGCCACCTTATCGTACTTACTTACTGTTTTTGTGAATAAAAAGAGACAATTGATGACATTTAGAGAATGTCAGTTAGGTTTTGAAGAGAAAAAAATGCATAAAGAAACATTTTATACATAAAAAATTATTAATTACTTGAGAATTTTATGCAGTGTATATTGCTCATATTCACCCCTACCTCCCCCTTCAGTCACTCTCAGACCCCCCTCTACTTACTTACTCCTCCTAACGAGGTTTCATTATTGTTTTAAAATATTAATAATCTGTCGACTCCAATTTGTACTTCTGGGTGTGGGGGCTATGCACTGAAATGTGGGCATGGGATGCTTCCCCTTAAGTTGTTGGTCATAGGTGTTTCCCCAAAATGTAGGCTAGGCTATTACTCTTGGTTGTCTACTAGATGCTGATATGAGACCCCATTGCTAAAGAGACCATGGACATCGGTTACAGTAGATGGAAAACTTGAATTGAAATTGGAAAGAGAAGTTTCCTCTTTGCCGACTTGTTCTCAGAGTACTGGAAAGATGTCCAGGCTTCCTGTGGAAGGGAGCCACCACAGTCTTACCCACCTGTCAATGGCAGTAACTACCGGCATCTCAAGCTAGGCCCATGGAGTCAATAGTGGCGTGAATATGATGGGGTAGTCAACAGCTTTCCACTCTTGTTTGTAGGTGAACGCAGGCAAGAATTTCCTTTTGCTCTCTTCCTACAGGATTTGGAAATCTATAATAGTTCAAAAGAGCAATTAATGGACTTTTCTTACTGGTAGGATGCTGGCTGCTAAGATGGTTAATTTTTTAAAATAAATTATTGATCTAGTGAAAAAAGTTTATTGAATATTTTTACCTTGGTGACTTACCAGCAGCTGTGTTTGGTTTTCATTTTAAAGGCCAACATAGACTAGTGTATGTTTCATTACCTGTCTTCTGTTTTCCATTCTCATTATTTTAAAAATGCTTTATATTACATCGTTTTTGTGTGTGCGGAAGGCATGTCGTGGATGGCATGGTGCATGTGGGGAGGCCAGAGCACAGCCTGCAGCAGTCCGTTCTCTCCTTCAGCATGTGGGTCCTGCGGATCAAACCCAATCATCACACTTGAGTTGAAGCCGTTTAGCTCACTGTGCCGTTTTCCCAGCCATCGTCCTTCCATTTTTCTGATTCAAACACGCTTTAAGTTAGTTTTTCAATCAGCATACAAATAATGGGTTTCATTATGGCATTTGCATATATATGTGAGTCACTCCCTCCCCTGTGCCTCCTGCCTCACTCACTCTGCCTGGTTCCTTTCGTTTCTCAGTCACCACTTCTGCTTTCATGCTGTAGGTCATCAGCTCACACGCCCCTGTCATTTGTTTAAACATTTCTGGATGATGAGGTGGATATATTTGATATGGTGTTTTTAGATATTAGCAAGAAATTGTCAATGATATTGAAAGCCATGCCACTAACGCCAAAGAAAGCAGGTGGTATGCAGTAAATTGACAACAGAAATGAAAACTTCCAGGATCTTGCCAGTGAGCTGTATCTCTTGTGATACATACCCCACCGTCTGGGTGAGCTCCCTGCTTGCATGGGTACATTTGAAGAGCTGTGTCTCTTGTATTATATACCCTGCTTCCTGGGTGAGCTCTCTGCATGGATGGGTACATTTGAAGAGCTGTGTCTCTTGTATTATATACCCCACCATCTGGGTGAGCTCCCTGCTTGGATGGGTACATTTGAAGAGCTGTGTCTCTTGTGTTATATACTCCACCTTCTGGGTGAGCACCCTGCTTGGATGGGTACATTTGAAGAACTTTCCAGGTTGGGATGGATTATCTCTGTGTGACTGATAGCTTTTGAGTTCAGAGTCTTCTCATCAGGATGACTGACAGGTCCCTGCTGTGAGGATCAACAGAAAGTCTCTCCCTAGAAAACAAGATAGCAAACACATGTTTATAAGGAAAAGGCCTCTGGTTAGTAGAGTCAGAGTGGGCTAATATTGTTGAATTAATAACATTGTTATGGTTGTCCCAAAATTTAATGTGAAACATGGAATGGCCAGCCGAAAGGCCACTATACCTATATGGACCAGTAGTTTATTAAAAATACCTTATTTTGAACTAATTTTATACTGTACCCTAAAGGAATTACAGAGACTAGCAAACGGATGCTGACGTAACTTGAGGAATATCCAGGAGCAGAGGAGATCCAAGGTGCCTCTGGGAGCGAGAGACCTGTACACTTCGGTAGACTAGAATTTCCCCTGTGCGGTCATGTTAGGGGACAGGTGTGGGCTCAGTCCAAGGCTGTGGTTCTCAACCTTCCTAATGCTACAACCCTTTAATATAGTTCCTCATGTTGTGGTGATCCCAACCATAAAATTATTTTTATTGCTACTTCATAACTGTAATTTTGCTGCTGTTATGAATTGTAATGTAAATATCAGTTATGTAGGGTATCTGATATGTGACCCCTGTGACAGGGTCATTCATCCCCCAAAGGGGTCATGACCCACAGGTTGAGAACCACAGGTAGACAGAAAGGTTTTTATTGTCACTACTAAGCCTGGAGTGGGCTGTTGCTGGAAATAGTGGCTTCCCAAAAACAGTCACTGGCACTAAACCAACAACTTGAGTTGTTGGAGAAAGAGCTCACATCTGACAGTGGTTAGCTATGCTACTTCTGAGTCTGCACAGGAGTGGAGGTCTTGAGTTTTGCATTATTTGTTGAAAGTTATATGAGCTGCCAGTTAGCCTCTTAAAACACTGAATTTCAAAACATAATTATAGCAAGGCTTGGTGGTGCATGCCTGTAATCCCAGGATGTGGGAGGTGGAGACAGAAGGATCAGGTGTTCAAGCCTAGCTTCAACTAAATGACAAGACAGAGAGCAGCCTGGACTACAGGGAACTCTTTGAAAGAACAGCAGCAGCAATGATGAGAAACCGTAATTATAAAAACTGCCAGCCTCACTGGGAGGCGTCCAGTGTGTGTGTGTGCACGCCCGTGGGTGTGCAGTGATGAATTACTGAAGGTAGCAGAATGATAGCTGCCAGAAAGGCCTGCTTGCTTTGGGTAGACAGCAAAAGAGAAAGAAATACTTCAGGATAGAGAAGTATGGAGGCCTCAGTGTGAAAAATGAAATATCCATCGTAACCAGTCACCAACTCTATAACCTTCCATAGGTGCATTTTAGATACATGGCCTCTGATCATCCCAGCAAATGAGAAAGGGGTTTGTAATGGCACACGCTCCATAGATGAAAACACAAGTTCAGAGAGGTCGCCACACACAGCCAGTGGCAGAGCCAGCTGTGCCCCGCGGGCTTTCTGGCGTGCTCTGTCTGTGTCCCTCTGCTACAGCCGTTGGTCTTGCTACCAGTGTGTGTTTGGACGGTTTTGTGCTTTCAGCACCAATTCCGAGCTACTTACACCCTAATCTGAGCTACTGGTGAAGTTATCTTTTTAAATAGCCTCCAAGATTGTAGTTTTGATTATGAGGGCTAGACAAATCTTGGAATTGTTTCTCTATTTCCAAGCCAAGAACCGCCCAAATGTTATTTTAATTATCTGGCCTGTGTTCTCATTATTGTTTGTTGGGATGTGGTATTCACATTTTTCTGTCTTCATTCTGCAGCACCGTGTTATTAGTGTTGTGTTGAATAACTTGTGTGAGCTCCCTCTGCTCTTGGTCGTGAACTCAGGGGCTCTGAGCAGGCCACTTCTCCATCCTCAGACTCTCTTGCTCTCGTCCTTGCCGCCAGACTCCATGAACGCTTGCTAGAAACTCAGACTCTGTGTCTGCTTCAGATAGCTTCCTTCTTGTACAGAAATATGTAATTCCTACACATTTTAAAAGTGGCGTCCTCTAAAGGGCCTGCATTATTTCATCTTATCATTTGTATATTTCTAATGCTAAATTTAATGTGTGTGTGTGTGTGTGTGTTCATGTGTGTGCATGTGTATGTGTAAGTCGACACTCACATATGTGGAGGCCAAAGTGACCTCAGATGTTTTCCTTGGTCCCTGTCCTCCTTATGGTTTGAGACAGGGCCTTTCCCGGACCTTGGAACTCACTGAGCTAACATGAGTAGCCAGCTGGAAAGCGGGCCTCAGGGATCTCCCTGTCTCTGCCTCCCCAGCACCAGAGAGACAGGCTGAACCGCATGCCTGTGGTTTTTTAAAACATGGTTCCTGGAGATCTAAACTGGCTCCCGTGTTTGCACAGCCAGTGATGACTACTGGAGACGCCCCGGCCCCCAGTTTGAACTTTTAAAATGTAACTTCCTTTGCAGCTATGGACCGAGAATATAAATTAAGACTGAAATAATCTGTTGGGAGAGGACCTGCATGCATATTCATGGGGAAAGAGTTTCAGACACCTTTGTGACATGGGGATTCTGAAAGGGGAGGACTGTGTTTAGGGATCAGTCTTGCAGAGAGCATATAGTTCAGCTTCTTAAAGCAAATTCATTTTACACTCAAGGCATTCAGATGAGGAAGAAGTCCTAACACAGGGAGCCACCTACCCTCCCTTGTCTAGAGGTCCAGAGGAACCCAGCTGTGGTTGGTTCTTTCCAGAAGAAAGAACATGTGTACTGCTTCTAATTAGTATGATTTAAAGCACTGGCAGATAGGAAGAGGCAAGGTGACTTGAGACTATCCCCAACAAGGCATTTTTTGGTTGTGTAGCTATTATATAATTCACGAAAATGGTGCCATTGCTTTCAAGATGTCTATAGTCTTTTCAATCAAAAATAAGAGAGAGAGGGAGCAACTTAGTAAAACTGACAACTTTTCAGGAAGCCAAGCAGCAGCCATCACAGAAGAGCAATAGATTATTGAACTGAAACAGTTGACTTATGCAGAAGGATGAGAAGTACTGTGTGTGTGTGTGTGTGCGTGTGTGTGTATGTGTGTGTGTGCGTGTGTGTGTGTGTGTGTGTTTGTGTGTATATATATATAT
>NW_004949097.1:11155621-11158469 GCF_000317375.1 Microtus ochrogaster | reverse complement strand
TATATATATATATATATATATATATATATATATATATATATATATCTTGGCGAAATGAGAACTTTGGTGTCAGACAGGATGAACAGCCAAATTTGCTTCTCTGTAAGACTTTTTGAGACCAAGGATGCTCCGTACAGGCAGAAGGATGTTTGCCAATATTACAGACCTTGCACATTTCTTGCATATTTTCACGTCAGTCACACATGCACACTTAGGGCACAATGGACACAGTAAACTAAGTCACCTCTGCCTTTGCGATATCCTATGTAGCCTCAGTTGGCTGTGCAGCCACAGTTCCTTGCTTGAAAAGAATTCAAGAGAAGCACATGTGAACTCCATGCTATGCTTAGAGACAGAATTAATAAAGAGATTGATCATAAAATGAGTTTAATGTGAGCACTTAAAAATATAGAAGATAGGGCTGGCAAGAAGGCACAGTGAGTACGTGAAGCCAGCATGGTGACCTGAGTTTCACCCCAGACCTACATGATGGAAGGAGAAAACTGACCTCCTCACGTATGACATATGGTAAATGTATGTGAACATGTATATATCTGCCTCATGCTAATAGAGATTGATCTCTTAAATTTTTATTACATTCATATATATAAAGAAATAAATATAAAAGATGCTTAGAAAGACTAACTTATTTATGAGTTTATATATAGTTATATATAGAGAGTTGAAGGTTCACCAAAGCCAAATTATTGTAGCTGGTGGCTAAATATTCAATAACATATGTCAGCAAGAAGATCTTTGACTGTGTAATGTCCAGTGTCCTAGTGGGCATGCCACTGTGTTTAAAGAGCCCGTGTAGAAACATCCATGCTCCCTGAAGACAAAGGAACCTCTGGGTCCTTGTAAACTGAAGTACCCAGTACTCATATTAGCTGCTGTCCCAGTTAAGGAGGCAAGCCTCACGGTTACCATCTTACCAGGGTGGAAAACCTTCTGTGCATTTGAGTAACCAAATTACACTTCCAGATGATGGGGTTGCCCCAAGTGTGGCCAAGTTTCTGTGGTGAGTGACTCAGAAGAGCCAGCGAGGACTCTCACTGAAAGAGAAATTAGTTGTGGGGCTGAGTGAAGTCACCAGGTGTCCCCACTTTCCAGAAGATCTGTGTGCTGTGACTGCCTTTCATCATGAGTCAAAGCGGAAGCCACACTCTCCTCACCGCTACGATTGCTCAACACTAGAGAAGCGTAATGCTTCTTAAAGGAAAATTGCCCTAAAATGTCGCTCCTTACTCAACAAACAGGGGCATGAGCATCATTGTGACCAAACTGGAGTTAGCTTCAGTGTTGCTTGCATTTGAGTTGCTACACTGGAGGAGTGATGGTGGGGAAATACATTTTTATATGGCTCTTTATACTTGTCTATGGATTTAATTTATATATTTATACATGCATGCCTAGGCAAGAAACATATGAATATAATTTTGCATTAAGGAATGAGTATTTAAACATAAGTATCATTTATCAACAAGACCACTTTCGTGACATTTTATAAAACCTGGGTCTTGCATCCTAGGCTACTGTTCTAGAGCTTTTGCCTTGCCCATGTTGACTTTCAGCTTGCAATCCTACCTCAGCCTTGGAGTTGAGCGGCTAGGGTCTCCTTTGGTTTTGAATTAGATGCATCAGCGTAGCCTCTTGCTCATGGTGTGCTCTGACCTAAAGCTACAAGGTGAATAAAGCACATGTGGCAGTAATTCACATACGTGTGCTTTCCTCTGCTTGGCATGGTTATTTGAGGACAGTCTACATGAGTTCAAATTTGTATCATACTCAAGTAAGTAAACTTATATCTTGAAGAGCAAACTTGTTCCAAGTGTTTCTTAAAAGACATAATCTATACAAATTCAAAGAAAAATTCAATCAGATAAATGAAAATATATCCCTGATTCATAATTCTTTCTGAGTGAAAAAAATTGAAATTTTGACTTTGTACATTTACTTGGTTCCTAATGTATCTCTTGTTGATACACATACTGAAATTGAATTTCAATACAGATGTGTAGGCTCGCTCCTTTCTCAAGCTTTCCTACTGATTAAGGACGCTGCGCCTCTCCACTCAGTGTGTACTTGTCTGTGATATGTTAGTGTCCCATGTCATTTCTGATACTGCCATGTGTCAGCGTTTCAAAGACAGCACGGACTATGAGTAAAATTCTTCTTACTAGGTTCTCACTGTCAGACGAGAGAGGTCTTGATTTCTTCTGTCTTTCCTCTGAGACATTACACCATTTTCACTCAGTAACAGGAAAAACTGCCTTGTAAGAGTAATTTCTCTTTCTACCCTGAAGTATTCCACTTGTTTATGTTCTGCCGTTTCCCGTGTGCACACGTGCACTTAGCCATGCCTCGCTGCTGCTTCCTGCCGTCCAAGCTCCTGTTGTCTGAAGGGGGCTGATGAGGATGGTGGTGCTGCTGTTGCCACTAGAGCTAAAGATAATTCTTTCATTCAAATGTTTTGCTTTTCTTTTAAAAACTTACTTCCTCTGTGGGTTTTGACAATCCTGTAAACAATTGTGGTGACAACTTATCAGAACTCTCCAGATCGTATCAGGCAGGATGGGCAAAGAGTATTTTAATAAGTAGCCGTCACAGAAGTTTTGAATGCAGGTGTGCGAAGGCTCCACACTGCCAGAGAAGCCAAATGGTAGTGCCTTCCTGGGAGGCAGCACAAGCATGGTGGTGAGAAAGTGCTGCGACATCACAGTTCACCTTGCACACCACCTCTCCAGTGTGCACGCCTCTCCAGTGTGCACGCCTCTCCAGTGTGCACGCCTCTCCAGTGTGCACACCTCTCCAGTGTGCACACCTCTCCAGTCCTCTCCAGTGTGCA
>NW_004949097.1:11148364-11154807 GCF_000317375.1 Microtus ochrogaster | reverse complement strand
TCTCCAGTCCTCTCCAGTGTGCACGCCTCTCCAGTCCTCTCCAGTGAGCACACCTCTCCAGTGTGCACACCTCTCCAGTCCTCTCCAGTGTGCACACCTCTCCAGTGTGCATATTTCCTTACTGTACACTCCTCTGTAAGGCCCTTGGAGGTGGGAACTTGGGCATGTGCATTCCTTGGGCCTTTGTAGCTAAGTTATTCTCATTTAAGTAAAAGAAGCATGCAGTTTTCAGAATTAAGTGAGTTACCTGGCAAGTCCATAGATATCTGTCTGTGTATAGCAGACATCCAATGTGTATATTAACATTGCAATTATTTAAACAAACCCGGCATCTAGTGTAGATTTTTTTTTATTTTGGAGAATTGCTTAATAAGTAGATGTATGCACAGTGTGTAACTGTCTGATTGCCCCTTTAATATTTCTGAATGTGGAGTTTTATAAAATGTTTTTACTTAATATAACTTTATTAAAATCAAAATATATGCAAGTATTGTAACAAGGCCTTCACACTTAAAGACATTCTTTATATATGGTGTTGGTGAGCCTTCTCATAACAGTAATAGAAACTCTGACATACACAACTTTAAGTAAGAAAGGGGGATTCTGGCTCATGGTTTCAGGTTTCAGATGTTTCATTTCATGGTTGCTTGGCTCATGTTCTTGACAGAAAGAACATGATGATACCATAGTGGCGTGAATATATAGTAAGGGAATTTTTTACTTTGTGGTGGACAGAAAGGAGAAATAGAGAGAAAATAAGAGAGACGCAGAATACTGGGCACCAGGCATAACCTCCACGGCTTAGCCCCAGTAACCTACTTCCTCCAGGAAGGTCTTAATATACAGTTTCTACTACATCCCAAAATACTCTACAAGCCATAGACTGAGCATCCAAACTGCAGGCCTGTGAAGGATGTTTCATATTAAACTGTAACGCTCAACTCTTAGTTCAAAAGGCTTATATTTAAGCAGCACTAAACGTTTGTGCTACATTAGGTGAAAGAATACAATCTAGACAGATTCCACCATTTCAGCTGTAACGTAGGAAGCCCTTGGGATATGTATTCCAGGCCTTCGCTTTGGGTACGATAACTGAGGTCCCCACACATCAGATGAATTCATTTTAAGAATATTTAATTATGTTTGCTTGATTTCTTTGTGGAAATTTTTGTCATTTTTAATAACCTAGCAAATCAGTTTGATTTGGTTAATAAAACATACAATTCTCAAGCAAGTTATTGCATTAATTTATAGCTTCCATTAAAGACATCTTTAACTACATTTTGTTTTAGTGGGCTTCTAAAATAATTTATGCCCATCAACTAGAATCCAATACATTTATATTTAAGTACTTAATATATCAATTGCAGGTAAACATAAATATTGATGTAAATATGAATAATAAATAGCTAGATTATGTAGTCTAAGATAATAATATCAGTTCTCAGTTAATTGATAATAATATCAGTAATAAGAATCTCACTGCTCATAGTAGATCCCGGAGAATTTGGAGCCCAGAGAACTTCAGGACTTTGTCGATTTCTTTGAAAATAATTTATTTTATTTAACCTGAGACTATCATTTACATACAGTCATTAGGTTTTATGTTTTGTTTTGAGACACTGTCTTGCTGTGTAGCCAAGACTGACTTTGACCTTGTAAGTCTCCTGCCTTAGCTCTCAAGTGTTGGGATTACAAGCCTATGCCACCACCCTCAGCGACATTTCTACAATGGACAAACAGTGCTATTTCCAACACTCTGCTGTGAAATTATGATTATTTGGGATGATTAAATTCTAAACCTAATATATAAAAATATCTAAGATGTATAAATCCTAATCTTAGAATCTACACATGGGTACTTAGCAAAATGTTGGGAACCAGGCATGGTGCTACTTGCCTCAGGAAGCTGAGACAGGAGAACTTCTGAAGAGGCCAGCCAGGGATACATGATGAGTTCCAGGGTAACCACAGCTCTATTTCAAGACACGAACTCAAAAACCAAAGCAAAACAAAGTAAACCCCCAAACCCAAGCCATAATCAGAGCAACCCACTATTAGCTGCAGATTGTTTTACTTGAAAACATGCATGAGCTCTTCTTCAGATGGAAAGTTTCCTTCATGACTCACGAGCTCCCAGGCCAGTTCTCTGCCGTCTGAATCTTTCATTGGAGCAGAGGTTGAGTTAGCAACCGGCAGCTCCTCAGCTGCCTCTGAGCATCAGAACCTGTTAGAGGAGTGCCACGCTGTCCCTGCCCTCAAAGAACATCTTGTCCTGTGGTCCCAGACACACGATAGCTGTCAACAAAATGCTTGCCCTGTAAACAAAAGGATCCACGATCAGTCACCCAAACCCCTGTGAAGATGTCAAGTCTAGTGACTGGATTTGTTAATCCCAATACTCAGGAGGTGGAGACAGTTGGATCCCTGGGGATTGCTGGCTAGCCACCTGACCTAATGGGAGTTCCAGACCAGTGAGAGACCCTGTCTCAGAACACAAGGTGGAAGACGTTTGGGGAAGAACAGCCACACAATAAATTATTTCTAATGTCTCATGGAGCAATGCTGATGTAAAGTGTGGTAACACTTTTAGAAACAAAGGGGAAAAAGCCACACAGAAGAAAGCATTTATTTCAGGCCTGTGTGTGTGTGTTGTATTGTGTTTTGTTTCTCTTAGTTTCAACAGACATAACAGGGTTTTGTGAGATTCCTGTAAATGTTTCCATGTCTGACTCAAGCAGGGCACTCACCTCTGGTGCACCATGACACAAGGCCTGTAAAAGGGTGGTGCCTCTCAGGCAGACACGGGCAGAGCCTTGCTCAGAACATCAGGTGCCATGGTACGAATGCCAGTCTTCTGGGAAATGACTGCAAGATTTTCCTAACCAGAATGACAGCTCATACTGGTAATCTGATTTTTAAAAAAATTTCTATTGTAATTGCCTTGCAATTTATTTTTTTGATGTTGTTGATTTTATTGAGCTATACATTTTTCTTTGCTCCTCTCCTTTCTTCTTCCCTCCTCTTTGACCCTATCCCATGGTCCCTATGTTCCCAATTTACTCAGGGGATCTTGTCTTTTTCTACTTCCCATGTAGATTAGATCCATGTATGTCTCTCTTAGGGGCTTCATTGTTGTCTAGATTCTCTGGGATTGTGATTGTAGGCTGGTTTTCTTTGCTTGATGTCTAAAACCCACTTATTGGTGAGTACATATGATATTTGCCTTTTTGGGTCTGGGTTACCTCACTCAAAAAGATGTTTTCTAGGTCCATCCATTTGCCTGAAAATTTCAAGATGTCATTAGTTTTTCTGCTGTATAGTACTCCATTTTGTAAATGTACCACATTTTCTTTATCCATTCTTTGGTCAATCAAGGATCATTTAGGTTGTTTCTAGGTTCTGGCTATGAAAAACGATACTGCTATGAACATGTCCTTGTGGTAAGATTGAGCATCCTTTGGATATATACCCAAAAGTGGTATTGATGGGTCTTGAGGAAGGTTGTTTCCTAATTTTCTGAGAAATCACCATACTGATATCCAAAGGGGCTGTACAAGTTTGCACTTCCACCAGCAATGCAGGAGTGTTCCTTTCCCCCACAACCTCTCCAGCATAAGTTGTTATCAATGTTTCTGATCTTGGCCATTCTTAGAAGTGTACGATGGAATCTCAGAGTTGTGATTTGCATTTGTCTGTTGGCTAAGGATGCTGAGCATTTCTTTAGTGTCTTTCAGCTATTTTAGATTCCTCTGTTAAGAGTTCTCTGTTTAGGTCTGTACCCCATTTCTTTTATTGAATTATTTGTTCTTTTGATTACCAATTTCTTGAGTTCTTTGTATATTTTGGAGATTAGACCTCTGTCTGATGTGGGGTTGGTGAAGATCTTTTCCCATTTTGTAGTCTGCCATTTGTCTTGTTGACTATGTCCTTTGCTTTACAGAAACTTTTCAGTTTCAGGAGGTCCCATTTATTAATGGTTTCCCTCAGTGTCTGTGCTACTGGGGTTATATTTAAGAAATGTTCTCCTGTACTGATGTGGCATTTCGCTCTGTATGCTGTAATTACCATTAATGAATAAAGAAACTGCTTTGGACCTATAGCAGGGCAGAACTTAACTAGGCGGGGAAAACTAAACTGAATGCTGGGAGAAAGAAAGGCTGAGTCAAGGAGAAGCCATGGAGCTGCTGCTGGAGACAGACGTGTGTTGAAACTTTGCTGGTAGGTCACGACCTCGTGGTGATTAATAATAATGATGGAGATGGGTTAAATTAATATGTAAGAGTTAGCCAATAAGAAACTAGAGCTAATGGGCCAAGCAGTGATTTAATTAATACAGTTTCTGTATGATTATTTTGGGGCTAAGTGACCAGGAACAAACAAGCGACCTCCTTGCTATACTGTACCAATGTGTTGAAGTGTACTTCCCACTTTCTCTTCTATGAGGTTTAGTGTGGCTGATTTTATGTTGAGGTCTTTGATCCATTTGGACTTGAGTTTGTGCATGGTGATAGATATGGATCTATTTTCATTCTTCTACATGTTAATATCCAGTTATGCCAGCATCATTTGTTAAATATGCTTTCTTTTTTCCATTTTATAGTTTTTGCTTCTTTGTCAAAAATCAGGTGTTTGTAAGTGTGTAGATTAATATCTGGGTCTTTGATTCTGTTCCATTGGTCCTCCTGTCTGTTCTTATGACAATTCCAGGCTGTTTCAGTACTGTAGCTCTTTAACAGAGTTTGAAATCAGGCATAGTGATGCCTCCAGAAGTTCCTTTATTGTACAGGATTGTTTTGGCTATTTTTTTTTTTTTGCTTTTCTATATGAAGTTGAGTATCTTTCTTTTGAGGTCTATGAAGAATTTTGCTGAGATTTTGATGGGCATAGCATTGACTCTGTAGATTGCTTTTGGTAAGATTGCCATTTTTTCTATGTTAATTCTACCTACCCAAGAGCATGGGGGATCTATAAAAACCACAAATGGTCATCTCATTAGATGCTAAAAAATCTTTTGGCAAAATACAACATCCCTTCATGATAAAGGTCTTGGAGAGGGCAGAGATACAAGGAACATACCTAAACATAATGAAGGCAATATACAACAAGCCAATAGCCAATATCAAACTAAATGGAGAGAAACTCCCAGCGATCCCACTGAAATCAGGAACAAGACAAGGTTGTCCACTTTCTCTATATCTATTCAATATAGTTCTTGAGGTCCTCGCTAGAGCAATAAGACAACAAAAGGAGATCAAGG
The DNA here is from genome assembly GCF_000317375.1 of Microtus ochrogaster. Taxonomy (NCBI): domain Eukaryota; kingdom Metazoa; phylum Chordata; class Mammalia; order Rodentia; family Cricetidae; genus Microtus; species Microtus ochrogaster. The sequence continues at coordinate 11,149,547 of NW_004949097.1, read as the reverse complement.
GGATACAAAATCATAAAAGAAGAAGTCAAACTCTCACTATTTGTTGATGATAGGATACTTTACATAAACAACCCCAAAAATTCTACCAAGGAACTTCTACAACTCATAAACACTTTCAGTAATGTAACAGGATACAAGATTAACTAAAAAAAAAAAAAATCAGTAGCCCTCCTTCATACAGATGATACATCGGCTGAGAAAGAAATCATAGAAACATCACCATTCACAATAGCCACAAACAGCATAAAATATCTCAGAGTAACTCTAATCAAACAGGTGGAAGTCCTGTATGATAAGAACTTTAAATCTTTGAAGAAAGAAATTGAAGAAGATACCAGAAAGTGGAAGCATACTTGTAACCTTAATGCTCAGGATGTCGGAACAGGGGGACTGCTTTGAGTTTGAGGCTAGATTGACTATATAGGGAATTTTGGATAGGTCATTGGATAGGTCTTAAAAAGAATGAGATCCTGTCTTAAATCAAAACTCTAAACCCACCAGCAGCGAAGCGATGCTTCTCCCTTGTTCCTAATTGAAGTTTCGAGTTAGTCTGTCACCTGTCCTTTAATGAAGTCCACTCTTTTTGTGTTGTGTGAACTTCTGATGTCCTGCTTTGGGCCCTCACTGTTCTGAAACACTGATGACACACAAGATGGTCAGTGCCAAGAAAGCAGGGATAGGTGACAGGGGTGCTCATGCTTTGATTCAGTGTCCTTCATGCTTTCTCCCCCCATACTTACCAGACCTGCCTAGCTGGGCCAGACATCATCCATAGTCACTGACTATTCACACTTGCCTAGCTGGATCAGGTGGCAGCCATAGTCACTGACTATTCACACCTGTCTAGCTGGGCCAGACATTATCCATAGTCACTGACTATTCACACCTGTCTAGCTGGGCTGGGCATCATCCATAGTCACTGACTATTCACACCTGCCTAGCCGGATCAGGTGGCAGCCATAGTTGTTGACTAGTCACACCTGCCTAGCTGGACCAGGAGGCAGCCATAGTCACTGACTATTCACACCTGTCTAGCTGGGCCAGACATCATCCATAGTCATTGACTATTCACACCTGCCTATCTGGGCCAGACATCATCCATAGTCATTGACTATTCACACCTGCCTAGCTGGGCCGGGCATCATCCGTAGTCACTGACTATTCACACCTGCCTAGCTGGGCC
>NW_004949097.1:11142610-11148199 GCF_000317375.1 Microtus ochrogaster | reverse complement strand
TAGTCACTGACTATTCACACCTGTCTAGCTGGGCCAGACATCATCCGTAGACATCATCCATAGTCACTGACTATTCACACCTGCCTAGCTGGGCCGGGCATCATCCATAGTCACGGATTTTTCCAGGAACTCATGTTGGGAGCCAGAGAAGGGGAATTGAGGATCTTTGCCATGAGAAGCTCACTCCCTGAACAGGAGAGCTTGGATCAAGTTCTACACACACGATGAGCACACTAAATTTTGATAAACTCACAGGAGTACTAGAAAAACAATAATTGGATAATTTTTTTGATTTTTTCTACTTATTTCTTTTATTTTTATGTTAAAAATGTATCCCAAGCTGGCTTCAAACTTGCTCTGTAGCCAAAGATGACTCTGAGTTTATAATTCTTCTTCTGCCTCCTCCCCCTCCCGGGTGTAGGGAGCACAGGTGTGTGCCACTGTACCCAGATTAGGCAGCACTAGTGATCTAACCCTTATGTGTGTGAGGCAAGCTCTCTATCAGCTGAAAGCCACATCCCCAGTCTCCCGATTTCCTCTTTCTACCAAGTCATAGAATTTTAAAGGCAGGTAAAGGAAAGCTCATTACACTCTAAATTAGTCTGTGCAGAATCGCCATTAGTCATGTTTAGCATAAAGTCATTTACAGTTACGATCTAGTATTCTAGCATTGTCCTCTAACGCTAACGTTCAAACCCAGGGCCTCATGCCTGCTGAGCAAGTGCCTTACCGCCGAGCTACTCACCCAGCCCTCCTCAGTCTTCCTACACTGGTACCAGAATTTAATGTGACTTTTTATTGGGTGAGTTACACAGGCAAAGCCGTCCAAACGTGATTTAAAGGGACCATGATAGATAACAGATTCTCTCGGGATGAAAGCCATGCTACTTTATATTAAGCGAGTTGTTCTAGAAGACTCCCAGTCTGCTAGACCTCAGCAAATCAAGGCCTTTTAAAGCAAAACTAAAGCATACCTATATATAGTATAGCAGAGTATTGAGAAAACCCCATTGTTTGGATGACATTTAAAAATGGTATTCCCAACTTATGCACACATCCTCCACCTTGCTGATATCCTCAAGGTATTCAGTTCATAGAACAGATACTCATACCATCCTTATGCTCATAATCTATATCCATGCGAGGTTGTCTTCCTTTCAAGGTTTACTATGCAGTAAACCTGGGAGTGGTGGCTCGTAGCTACAATCCCAGCACTCAGGAGGTTGAGGAAGAGAGATTACATACTTAATGCAAACTTGGCTCTGGTTACCCCACGAGACCTCCTCTCATGAAAAGCAAAGAAAAAGAGGTAGTGCATTATGCTGTAAAATTACCAGTCTTATTATGAATCCAGTTAAGGGCATATGTGGATCATGGATGCAGATAATAGCATATGCCAATAGCAGAGGCATGCTTTTACAGTGACTTGCCAGAGAACTTTGGGAGGCCCCTCTCCACATACAGTGTAATTGGTAACAAGGGAGCTAGTGGCTAAAGAAGCCTGAGTATTTCTGAGAAGTCAATGTATGGTATTTATAGTCCCAGCTTTTGAGAGGCTGGGGCAGGAAGATTGCTACACATTTGAGCTATATAGTGAGTCCCAGGCTAGACAGGGTTGTATAGGGAGATTCTTCTGTCTTAACTAAACAATAGAGAGTACGTACCAGACAGTGATCCTAAGTTATTGTCTCTATGGCTGGTGTTCTGCTCTGCAGCTCGAGTGACATGCCATTCAAACAGCTGGCCGATGCAGTTGCTACTCTTCAATCACATTTCAGGGCTCTGGGTTATGTCAGAGATAGCATTACACCTGTGTACCACAGACGGATATCCCTTAATTTAAGAAAAACAGTGAGTCTGTTGACCTTCTGTGATAGCTCTGGAAACTCGTGGCTTGTCTGGGTGTCCAGGAATTGCTTTGACAGGAGGTGGAGATGGGACTCCAGGTCACATCAACCTGGCTATTGGTTCAACGCAAAGAGATTCCACAGACCCAAAGGAAAAGACCTTTGGAAGCCTCAGAGAAGGACAACATCTGGATCCCGAGCTACCTTTGACCTTTCAGTAGCACTACTTCCTCTTTAGGCTAGGAATGCTGGGTACAGGCAACCAATTACCTCTAATGAGTGGCTCGGTCCTAATTAGCTTGGTCAGCCCACTGCAGACAAAGGTGTGGCCTGGCTGCTCCATGAAGAAAGGTGTGAGAGACTGGGTCGCTAGGGTCATTCACCTCAGGGTCCCTTTCACCTCCCTGAGCCTGTAATTCCTTTTACCCCACTGGGCTGTCAATCCGAACAGCAGCCCAGACTTCCTCAGGCCCCTTTCACACACACTTTGCTTCTCTGAGTGGCGTTTGTCTGATCTTTTCTTCGCCTGTTTTAACTTTTAAGATAGTCTCTTTCTTATGTAAAAAAGGCAATTAGACTCGTATCTGTTTATTTTAAACAAAATGGCTGTTAATTAGTGTGATGAAAACCCTACCATTGTAGACTTTGGGCTCCACTTTGTACTGCTCTAAATTGAGCATGGTCTGGTGCCAGTTGACATGATAACAACGCCAAGTCTGGCTTTTTAAGAATTAATGAACAAACACATCCACGAGGCTTTGTTTTGTCTCGTTCAGATCTATAGGCGAGGAACGCATCACACTTCTCGGTTGTTGTTTTAAAGCTGACTAATGCTTTTGCTTATTAAAAGTGCATAAACTTATTGAAGAACTTTTGATAATCTAACTGGTATGTGAAAGCTGCACTCTTTTCATTTAATTAGCTCAGTTTTGACTTTCGAAGTTGGAGCTCAAGGTATAATTACTTTGCCTTCAGAGACACACCCCAGCCTGTTACTCCTCAGGATTTACCAACTCACCAGACTTCTGGACACATCCTGAACCATCAGCCTCTCTTCCTTCTGCTCCATTTAACATGTAGAACCGATGAACTGAACCCAAGAACTGACTTATTGCACAGAGACTGTAAGGAGTGCAGAGCATCTTTAACATCTGCAACACTTCAGTGATGCTCTGAGTACAGCTGTGGAACTAATATAATATTTGGAAAACCTAGCTTATGCACATGCATGCTAGTGCTAAGGTCGAAAGCCCTGATAATATATATTAGTATAACTTCAAGCACTCGGATGAAAATATATTTCTAATTAGACAGTGAAAGCCAGAACCGAATGGAAATGTGACACGGTTGCCCGGACACCTTCACTCTTTTACATCTGGCTAATTGAAGTTAGAAATTCATGTCTCTTTAACGAGCAAAGAAGAAGTCGGGCATCAGAAGGCCAGTGACCCAGCTCTCTGGACGAGCGTGGACTCTGAATTCATGCCGAGGCAGGAACAGGTATCTCTGCCTCTTGCACAAGTGTCTGGGAACATCCTGGATTCAAAACCATGTTCAAAACAATCTTCCTCTGGAAACCCAGAGGGAAACTTGATTTTTGGTGGACTGCTGCTTTGAAGAAAGGAAAGACTTGGGAGTGGTAATATATCAAAATGTTTCACTCAAGGGGAGGTTAAAACCCAGGAATAGTATCTGCCAGTTGCCAGCTTCTTGTTGTTCCACGGGCAGCACCATGAGCCTGCTGATGATATTCTGTCCACTAACACCATGTTCAAACTTCACCAGCCCTGCGATCCAGGCTTCCCTGTGTGCACTGTCAGTTGATAAATCAGGCTTGAGAAGGCTAAGTGGCGTGCTGAGCTCCCTCACCTGGGAAGTGACATACTTGAATCTTGAACTCTGATTGTTATGGTTGCAGTGCTTGCCTTAAAACTGCTCCGGATACTTGTCGTAAGATATTAGTTGTTTTTTTTTTTAAATCACATTTTGATATTATGTAAGGAAACGTCTTCATCTGTGATCTTGCTAAATCAGGAGGAACTTCTGTCTCCACCCTCCCCATGGCTACCTCCCCTATTCAACACTCCCGTGAATGGAAAGCCGTTCTGAATGGATTTCAGCATTCCTGGCTTCCCTATTGCTCATCTTGGATGCTTCCCGCCTTCATCTCTCCTGTCTGCTGTGCTTTTTCTTGGTACTTCGCCTGCATTTCTCCTGATTGCGCTCCACACTCCTAGTTTCCTCCTCCGTTGTGGATTTGTCAGCGGCGCTCTACCTTTAGCAGCTGCTCCTTGTTTGCGGTCCTTCTCACAAGGCGGAGGCTCGTGCTGCAGTGATGCTCAGAGATGGAATAATGTAGATGCGGGCAGTTGGGCAATCAAATTCAAAGTACATTCTAGACCTTGAATTAGTAGGAAAGCAATAAATGGGGTGATGTTGGCTCTCTGCATGGTCTGTGTTTTGGTTTCCAATGAAAGGTATCTGTACCCGATGGTTTAAGAATATTCCCATGCAGTTACTTTATTTGGCTTTCAATTTTAAAGCATATTAGCTTAATGAATAGTTCAAAGTTTGATTATATTTGATCTACTGTGACATTAATCTTTTTATTATTTTCCCACTAAACCCACAGCTCATGCAGTAAACCTTTGATCATATTTGCTTACTGTTTCCTGCCCTCAAGTCCTTGATTTCCATTTCCTTTTCAGTAGTAATGAGACAAATTATCCAACAAGCTCCTTTGAGGAAACTCCAATTGTAATCAGTTAGCTTGATGGAGAAAACGATAGTTGGTATTCAGCGCTTGTCTTCCCTTGCGGATACCCAGCGCTTGTAATTGAGGGCTGAGCACAGGGCATGGAGCACCCACCCAGCAAACTTTACAAAGTGAAACCAGATTCCCTCACCCCACACAGACCAGATGTCAGCCCCTGAGCCGCGTGTGTCTGCCGGACTTCATCGTGTTGTTTTAACATTTTCCTAAAAGGGTGACGTGGGCACCGGAGAAAAAGCCTCCTTTGTTTGGGTACAGACTCAACAGTCCCGAGGTTTGAGTGCAGTGGAAGGCACCATGCCGTCGTGAGTCCACAGTGAGTGCACCGGGGAGAGAAAGAGAATCCCATCAATAAAGAGCCACAAGAAAGGAGAGCCTTAGGATGCCACTCAGGAGCCAGCTCAGAAATAGAAGACCCCTTTAGGGATGGAGTCGGGTAGAAACAAGCCAGGCGCTGGAATACTTGGTGCAGAATCTCTTCGTGTTTGGAAACATCACCAAGATCCTGGAAGATGGGGGAGATGGAAAATGGCAGGAAGCATGGATGTTTTCAAATAAAACATCTACAGCTATGGAAAGCCTACATGTGACGAACACTTCCGGCACCGAGAGACAGATGCGTGCAAACATTAAAAAATGGGACAGCAAAATGTACCAGGGGGAGCGCACACTGAGAACTATCTTAGGTCTGTTTGGTTGGCCGGACCAGGAGAGCACACACTGAGATCTATCTTAGGTCTCTGGTTGGCCGGACCAGGAGAGCACACACTGAGAACTATCTTAGGTCTCTGGTTGGCCAGACCAGGAGAGCACACACTGAGATCTATCTTAGGTCTCTGGTTGGCTGGACCAGGAGAGCGCACACTGAGAACTCTCTTAGGTCTCTGGTTGGCCGGAGCAGGAGAGCACACACTGAGAACCATCTTAGGTCTCTGGTTGGCCGGAGCAGGAGAGCACACACTGAGAACC
>NW_004949097.1:11137855-11142510 GCF_000317375.1 Microtus ochrogaster | reverse complement strand
CAGGAGAGCACACACTGAGAACCATCTTAGGTCTCTGGTTGGCCGGAGCAGGAGAGCACACACTGAGAACCATCTTAGGTCTCTGGTTGGCCGGACCAGGAGAGCACACACTGAGAACTATCTTAGGTCTCTGGTTGGCCAAACCAGGAGAGCGCACACTGAGAACCAACTCTGGGTCTGCTTGATCAATCTCCTTTCACCTGAGAGCAACTGGGCAACACCCAGACTCTTAGACTATCCGGGCCACTCTTGCTCATTTGCATATCCAGGGCTAAGCCTAGGCAATGACCATGTCTGTTCATGGATGGCAGCCATCCCTGGAGCATTATCTATGGACTGCATTATCTATTATCACTGCATCTACAAGAGCTGTTACTAACTGGGCTCTGGACACTCATGTTTAGGCACATTATATGTGGTCTATATGCTGGTCATGTGAAGAAGGCCCCTCCACACCTCAGGTCCAGGCCTGTCTCTCTGACGGTGGCAGAGACTCAGAAGGATCAAACTATTTCAGTTGCACAAAGAGAAAAGTTCACATCTAGGCTATGACATTTAGCAAGGGCATAGAGAGCCCAGGCTTGACAGCTCTACTGCCTCACCGAATCCTTGCCTGGCAAGCTTAGGACAGCTTGTTCCCTGCACACTCTCCGTCCAGAGCCTCAGCTCTTTCTACAGCATCTACTTCCTCACATTCCCTGTGTTGGACTCTATGCTCTGTTTACAGTGTTGCTGATCTTTTCAAACTCTCATGTTCACTCTGTTAGTGAGACTTCTCCAATGTGCAAATTGAGGTGTTGACTTGTTCCAGAAAATACATCAGGGTTCTCGGTAGCATTAAGGGTCAAGTCCAAAGTTTCCAACATGATGTCAAAGACCATGTGACCTAGGCTCACTTTTCCTTTTTCCCAACCCCACCCCTCTTCTGTAGACAGTGTGTTATCTGTGGTCCCCAGTACACACTGCTCTTCTTCTTGGCCGTCGCTCCTGTTTTCTCTGCTCACAATTTCCTTCCTCTTTTCTTGGCCCAGCTACTCAAGCCTGTTCCATCCACTGAGCATCAGTGGTCTGTCTTGTGGAGAATCTCCTCTGGTTCTGAACAGTGAATCTAGCTCATGCTTCTGTCCTGGTTGCTTGTCCATCATGACGTATGTGCTAGCTTCCGGTCACTGGTTTCTGTATGCTTTCAACTAGGTTACCATCTACTTAGTATATGGAGAACATTGTCAAATTTCTCTTGGACTTCCGAGAATCTAATACAGAATGGGCATGCCTTGGCAGCTTATTGCATAGATGGGTCAAAAAGAGTTGACATGTGTGGAGATTGCTGGTCTTTGGAGTTTCCAGTTTGACGTCAGCCCTTCAAGAGGATGTGTATGTGTTATTGCTACAGGGGAGAGTTGGTAACAGTGCCATACCATCATCAGGATGTGGGCACCTAAGGGGCATTGTGTTTGCATGAACCCTGAGGAGCTACAGCTTTCTGGGTGGTTCTCATAGTCAGATCCTGTTTGGCACTAGATCCAATGACTTGGCCACACTTTCAAAATGGTGTACATTTTGAGGGGGATAGAGAAGATTTGTGGAAAGAGACTTGGAAGTCCTGTGGTAAAGTCTTGAGCCAGCTTGGGAGGTGGCTGCAGATGGATACTTTACTTTCCCACTTCATCTTTAAATAATTGATTTAATAGCCTTAGGGGCCCACCAGTTGAGTGGTTCTTTTCTAAAGATCCTGGGTAATTCTCTTTCTAGTCAGGGAGGGGACTTTGCCTTGGAGGCAATGGGACTGTCCGAATTTTGGCACAGAAGGAAGATCTTAGTACAGTGGGTTTGTGGAAACTTCCACAACATGTTGAACCATAGAGACTTCGGTTCTCTCTGTCCAATAGCCTCCTCTGAGTTATCGGATCAGCATGTGTCCCTCGGAATTTTGTCTCCACAAGTGTGTCTTCAGAGGCCTGAGATAACACGGTCATAAATGATTTCCAAGCCTGGAGGGTGGTGCTAAAGTGTTCATTTGGAAAAGTTTAGCCACAGTCACGTCAGGTCTCCTAATAATTGGCTGCATTTCTGCCCCTTTTCTCTTTCTGCTCTTCCTGTCTCTCCCTCCTAAATTATGGAAACAAGAAGCTCCAAGGGGCAGACAAAACAAAACCCACACACATTTGCCTGGAGTGCTATGTAACGAGACTCCTGGTGTTAGACTGAGCGTCACCCTAAGATAGCAGTGGCCTTGTATGAATACGAGAAGATGATCCAGGCAGGTGCCTTGGCTCACGCCGCTGCCTTCCTCAGTTCTGTGCACTGGGCATGTCCTTGAACGCCTTCTGACACTTCCGGCAAAGTTATTTGGAATGTCAAGAATGTTTGGCAGTCAAGAAACCATTTTCAATGAGTATAGAAGTGTGGAAACATTTTTAAAAAATTGTTGAAAGGTTTCTGGGTGCCTTTTATTCAACTCATCTGTATCCTAAATTCATTTGGCTCCTGTCTGCCATCATTCCTTTTTTGGTTGAATGGCTTCTCCCGGCTTCCCTCTGCTGCTGTACTGAAAGAGGCTTGCAGTCAGCCTGGTCTAGACTCTCCTGGTCACTGTCACCGTGCATGTAGCTCAGACATGTCACTGCTCCCTCTCTCTACTGCCCTCTGCTTCACTCATTTGACTCAGCACTGGACGGTTAAGGAACAGTCGTTCTTTCTCTCCCCATTTTTTCATAGTTAAAAATGAACCTGAGCTTTCCCTAGTGGACTCAGTGAAAGGTTGGTGGATGAATACACATTCCAAGTGGAACACAAGACGGGTGTGGTGGCTCACACTTGTCACCCAGCGCTTAGGAGGCTTAGGCAGGATGATGGCCTGGGCTGCAGAGTCACCCTGGTCTCAAAAGTATACAAAGAAGACAATAAAAATTCAACGAGAACAAAATTCAAAATTGCAACAGACTGCGGCTTGCTTCATAGCCACCGAAGAGAGGATGAAGTGATGTTTAAAGTCTCTTGGGATGGTGTCTGTTGCACAATCAGCCATGAGTACATGTTGGATATTTGTGTTAATTTGGACTTGAAGCATGTAATGGTTAGCATGGGAGTTCCGAGGTCAGAGAGTCTCGGGATAATGTCTGCTGTGTCATGAAGGAGTTAGCTCAGCTCTCTGGACTTGAGTGTTCTCTCACTGAGGAGGGATATACAGGCAGCGTCTGCCTCACAGAAGCTTTGCTGAGCATCAAATGGGAAGAACCATCCACAGTGCAGGGGCTGCAGGTCCGTGAATGACAGGCACCACCCGCAGTCATCTGCAGTATCCTTTGCACCATCAGCACCATCTCTAAACAGCTCTATCAGCATCCCTACTGCTCCACGGAAATCCTGGAACGTTCCGCCCAGCTCAGTCAACTCAGTGCTCAGCCACTGGGACAGCTGGAGGTGACCCCATATCCTGCACACTCTTTGTGCCAAGTTCCCCTCAAAATGGCGTCTAAGTAACAAGCACGTTTTGCCAGTTGTGGGACTTGGACAAGTGATTTAAAGTCTGCCCTTCAGGTTCCTTCCCAGAGAGTGCTAGTAATGCTTTCTATTGTCTGTGGTTCTTATTCATAAGGGGAGAAGAGCGCCCATCCATACAGCTAAGTCTTGAGAGTACTACCTTTTTCTAAAAGGAATTTATAATAGTGGGGGAAAGGATACGAGCACATGTACAAATAGTGGCTATCAGTGTGCATGCTCCAGAGCTGGGTGCACACATAAACACATATATTCTGCAGGTATGTTTTTCTTTATCGCTGTCTTAAGGGTCAAAGGCTAGAACTCAGGGCTTCAGATATAGCTAGGTAAGCACTCTAACACTGATAAGCTACAGCCTAGGTTGTTATAAGTTGAGGTGTCTGTGTGTGTGAGAGAGAGATTTGCATGTATGTAGGTGCATGAGACCATCTGTGTTCACATATGTGTGCATGTGCTTATGGAGGCTCAAAGTTGACATTGGGTGTCTTCCCTAATTACTTTGAGACTGGGCCCTTTACAGGACCAGGCCCTCTCCGATTCAGTATAGTCTGTCCAGCCAGTTGCCACGGTGACCCCATGCTCTGCTCCCTAAATGCTGGGTTTACAGGTGGCTCCCACAGCTGTCTGGTTCTGGTTAACCAACCTCTGGTCCCCACGGTTGCATGGCCAGTACTTTATCCACTTAGCCATCACTCCAGCCCCTTTGATAGCTTCTTGTAAACATTGATGTTTCCATCATTTCCCAGGGAACAGATTCCAAATTCCATCAAAGGCAATCTAGAATTGTAAACATCAGGACTGGAGAGATGCTGCAACAGCTAAAAGTACACACACTCTTGCAGAGGACACCCACATCCCCAATGCTGGCAGATCTGATGGTTCTGGCCTATGCTTCTCTATGCAAACGAATGCTCTGTGAATTAAAGACCTTAAGCCTCTATGAAAATGTACTGATCATGTCTGAGGCAGCAAAGGTAGTCCTCAGTGTCAACATTGTTTTAAAATTATAAAATTTTAGATCATTGGCCAAGATTCTGTTTCTTTCAAAATGTCAATAAACACAAAAGTGTGCTTGAAGAAACTCATTCTGCTTCATTGGAGTAAACCAAGAGAGAAGGGTTTGTGTTTTCCAGTCATGTAAAGATATATATATA
>NW_004949097.1:11126839-11137755 GCF_000317375.1 Microtus ochrogaster | reverse complement strand
TATATATATATATGAGACTATAGACTTCTGTGTTCCAAAATAAGAACTTACTGTGGCAGGATTGGAAGCCTCAGATCAAAAGGGCAATTTTAGAAAATTGTGGTGAGTGAATGAGGCCCTCGTTTATTGAAGAAATCAATTTGCTATCTTAACCAATGGCACCAGCGCCGTCCTGGTAATCTCTGAAAATAGATAGGCACTTTGCGGTTCACCAAGCCGGAGATCACAAATGTTTCCTTACACCTGGCAGGCTCACACCCTTTCAAATAAGATTCTATCACCGGAGCCTTGTGGGTTTATGAAGCCACAAGTTTATTAGTTAGATAAAATCTCAAGGCGTTCAGAAGTTTAAAACCAGGCTGTCAAACTGTATTTCAGTTATAATGGCAATTTCCAAAGTAAATATGACATGGGGACTTCTAAGCCTTGTCACTCTGTCTCCTTGATGGTGTGTGACTCCTGAGCCACAGCGGCAGCCTCAGCCCTTCCTGCCCGTGTTTTGAAAGCCAGCTGTGCACAGTCAGTGGTGAAGTGTGCAGCCGTAGAGTAGAAACCTGATCGGAACTTCCGATTTGCCCCCATGCCTCTGTGGAGAAAAGGCAGGCACACATTTTAATAGAAAACAAGACAGCTTCATTATTATTATCATCATTATCATCATTATCATTATTATTAGATTACATTCCTTCTATTGAAAATATCTTATATCAGCCCAGCCTGATCTGGAGTTTACTATGTGGTCCAGGGTGGCCCTAAACTCGGCCCCGGAGTGCTGGAATCACAGAATTAAACCGCCATACATGGCTCGAATACAGGTTGAAGCAGGCAGTGCCGTGGAGAGATTGGAAAGCGGTGTTGAGGGTTATGTGCACCATGTGTGTGCAGGAGCCTGCACTGGTCTTAAGAGGACATCAGAGTCGCAAAAGCTGGAGTTACAAGCAGATGTTAGCCACCATGTGGGTGGGAGCCGATGCTGAGTCTTCTGCCAACACTGTCAACTGTCAAGCCATCTCTCAGACCCCGAAATAGATGTTTGTAAAAACATCTTTGTTCCTAGGTGTTGGGTGTGTGTGTGCACATGGCAGAGTGCACAGGCGGAGTCAGGAGAACACCTGTGAGTGTCATTTTTTTCCTTCCAAGGTGCAGGTCCCAGGAAGTGAACTCAGCTTCTCCATTTCCGCAGCCATTGCCTCTACCCGCTGAACTCCCCCACAGCCACAATTTTCAGTTTATTTCTCACTCTCACTGAAGTTATCTGAATGTTCTAGAAGTCAGTATTCTAAGATCTGCATAAACCACTTTTCTCTTTTAACTCACGAGTCTTGTGAAACAGAAGCTAACCTTTTCTTTGAGACAGGATTTCTCTGTGTAGCCTTGGCTATCCTGGAACCTGTTCTCTAGAACAGGCTGGCCTTGAGCCAGAAGCTAATCTTAAGTAGTCAATATGGCATCAGCACCAATTCTGGAACAGCAAATTTTGGCACGTTCCTTGGGTCTGTGTTGTCTGTGAACTTGTCAGAGAAAGAATTTATTTCCCTGGGAGATCTAGGTAGAGGTAGGGAGACAGAACATTTAGCCGCCCTTAGGTCTACTATATTAACCTAGACATCAATGTGGTATTTAGCTACTCTTTTTTTCAGGTTTAATATATTTTATTATTTTTATGGGTTTTTTTCCACACACACACATCATGGTGGAATGTGAGGTTAGAGGATCAATTGTGTGTGTGTGTGTGTGTGTGTGTGTGTGTGCACATGTGCGTGTATTGGGGAGTCTGTCCTCTCCTTCTAACTGGTATGTCCCAGGCATTGAACTCAGATAGTCAGGCTTGGTCATGGGTTCCTTTAGTCACTGAGCCGGTGTGTGGGATCCTAGGAGACAAACTCAGTTCACAAACGGTCTTTCTAGAAGACCCCGCAGCAGCACCTGCCCCCAGTGCTGATGCTCAAAGCCTGACTGCTGCTGAGTATTTTCCCAGAGTGAACACATCTTCCCCATGTGTCCCTTTGCTTCCTCTGGTAGACCAATGAGGTAAAATGTAACCCATAGCTCTATCCATAACTCACTGAGACAAGATTTGAACTCCAAGACCAGAGCAGTTGCAATGGTATTAAACCACAGCTTAATTTCCTGAGGATTATAAACCCGGAGGTTCTGTTATGCATGGAAGGGGCAATGTCTCCAAGAACAATGAGTTTTGCTTTTACTTGACACACATCACCGCCAGTGTTTGACGTTTGCATGTGTGTGCGCATGTGTGTGTGTTTTATGTGTGTGTGTATGTGGTTTGTGTGTATGTGTGTACACTTGGAGACCAGAGGAAGATGTTAGTCACCTGCTCTGCCACTCCATCTTATTCCCTGAGGTCTCTCACTGAACCTGCATCTAAGCTGGCAGCCAGCAAGTTCATCCATCCTCCTGTCTCCCCTGCCCCATGCATACACAGTGTTGGGGTCACAGGAGCACACGGGTACAGCAGCTTTTTATGTGGGTGCTTGGGATTTGAACTCAGGTCTTCATGCTTGCACAACAAGACTCTTACCCGTTGAGCCCTTGTCCCAGGAACACTTCTCCTCTCCCCCAGCTGTGAGATCCACGCTCTCTCACTGTCCTGGAACTTACAGAGTAGCTCGTTGGGACCTGCTGGTGAGTGCAGGGATCCACCTGTCTGGCTCACACTCCCTGTTTGCTTTCCTTATGTGGGTTCTGGGGACCAAACTCTGGTCCTTTTGCAGAACAAACACTTCATGGACTGAGCTGTTCCCCAGCCCCAGGATATCATTACAAACATTTTGACCCCCAAACTGAAGCAAATTAGCGCTGCATTAATGGAGGCAGCAGGCTGTGGTGGAGCTTTAGACAGGCACAGCTGCTACTGTGATGTTTGCTGAGTTTATCACTGCGCCAAGAGGCAGAATTCTTCCCTAGATTTCGGTTGACTCGTGTGCATTGCTGTGTTATCAGGAGTGGAATACCAAGACTCTTGCTTCTATTTCACATCAAACTGGTTCTTCCAGGTCTCTTGTGTAAGACAGACGTGGGCTGCTCTGTTTCTTATCTTGTGTTGTAAGTTCTATCTTTCCATACTGACAGCTTTGATAGCAAAATCCAAAATGAGTGTGTTTAATGAAAAAAAAAAACTCTACGGTCTCTTTCTATGGCTTAAAGAATCAGTTTGGAATATGTCAGCCATGTAAACAAATATTCTTTTCTAAAAAACGATGTTACTCTCTTCTCTCTGTCTGGTTACTTAGTAGAGGCTACCAAATATAAGAACCCAAGTTTGGACTAGCTATACTCTACCAGGACCACGAGGGAACTCCCAGATTGTGTGGAGGAAACTCCCAGGGAAGAACCTTCAGCACAGTGTTGCTTTCTCACCTTTGGCAGCATAACCTCATCCTCACGAGCTCTCCATGCACCCTGCTTGCCACAGACCTCACAAAGACCCGGCGTCATGTCTGAGGCAGCACTGAAGATGAGAACCCACAGCTGTCAGTTGTAATATTAGATGGACCGTCCTTCGGGGAGAAAGGTGCTTTTACCGGAACCCCGGAGGTCTGTGATCTGAATATGTCCACATAAGAGCTATTCTGCAAAGACTACAGTTTGAGCGTAACCCACATGGCTGGGTCTGTCCTACAGTTGTCCACTTGTTAGGTTCTCAGTGCGGAAACTGACCATCTCTGCAGTTGCTAGCTGTCAGACTCACGGTGTCATCCTGCTGATGGCCCGGAGGAAGCCCCCTTTGTTACTTGCCATGGAAGCTCTTTGGAAGCTAGAGAATCTGGTGACAGACACCAGCATATTCCATTGGACATGGTTTCTGCAGAGATAGCCTTTGGTTACCATGGAGATGACCTGGGTGATAAGAGGACCAGCCTTTGGGTTGGACCTCAGATTTTCCTTTTCATTTCCATTTAATTTAATTTGACTGTAAAATGTCACTTCAGTTGCATTGATTAAGCTTCATTGCTGCCACCATCACTGTCAGAAAGGTGACAGGGCAGGCCAACTAGTATCATTTCATTCCATTACCCTCCTCTGATATCAATACAGACGGGCTTTGAGATGCGACACCCCTGGCCATGATGGCGCTGACACACGCTTTTCTTGCTCACTTCATGAAATATGGGAACTGGATTATATTGGGCATCAGGGTCTCTCTCTCTCTCTCCTCATTCTTGCTTTAACTCTATGATTGTGTAAGGTGTGATACACAGTGTTTGAAAACTAAAACTTAGTATATCTTCCAATTTGCCTTTAATTTTTCTTCCTCAGCAGTTGGCCATGTTCTTTAAAAAAGTCTTTTATGGCTTAGATGAATGAAAAGTTTTAAGGTGCAGTAGACATACAAATATGCTCCATTAGTTCTTGGTCTTGTGGACCAGAGAAGCCGTCCTTGAGTGTTCATTGAGTCGCCTTGGAAGGAAAATGATGCTGTAGGCAAAGGTTGTCTGTGGTGGCCAATCCTCTGGTATCTTTATCCGTGCCCTGGCTCTTTATGCTTCTCAGAACCCAGAACTAATTCCTGGCTTGTATTGTCACCTACTTTTTCTTTTAGCTGAAAACAACAACAACAACAACAACAACAACAACAACAACAACAACAACAACAACAATAAAATCCAGAATAATATCTTAGGTGCCCAGCATTTATCTAAACAACAGAGCCAAAGGATTCTTGAACAAAAGAAGCTTCCTGTGAACACAATTTCTGTGGAGGTACATAGTAACAAGGAGACGATTTGCTAGGAGGATGTCTAGACTCCACCCATCAGAGTGCCCGGAATGCGGTATGGAGGTGGAGGTTTGGTTCTCGGGCGTGCAGGCGTTATCTCATTAAGGCTGTTGGGGTGCACCATCATTTGGGAAGGTGCCTTATTCATCTGTACATGGTAAAAGGAACCCAGGAATGTATGGCTGAGAAGCAGGTCACCACAGATATACTAGTGCATTGAGGTGAAACTCCTAACAGGAAGTGGGTTTGCCACTTCCTGTTTCTGCAAGGACAGCAGCTTCCTTGATGGGTACTGGGAAGAAGGTGGAAAAAAGAAAGTGACAATTACTAGTTGAATGTTTGTTTTGTGGCCATTGCTTCTTGGGAACTGATGCCAGCATTTTATGAAGGACCTCTATTGATTGTTCGTATTATTATTAATTATTATTATGTGTGTATGGATATTTTGCCTGTTCCTGTAGGGGTACATGTATATATACAGATGCCCATGCATGTACACATGAGTGTGCATGAGTGTTGAGGTCAGAATGAGGTGTCATTACTCAGGGGCCATCTACCTTGTTTTTATTGAAATAGAGCCTCTCAATGGCTTGGCTAGGATGAATGGTCAGTGCACCCTGGGGACCACCTGTCTCTATCTTCCTAGCACTGGGATTGCAAAGGCACACCAACATGTCCTACTGGATCACAACTACACACTGCCATGCTCTTCTTTTTGATCTGGGTTCTGGGGAATGATCTCGGGTCCTTGTGCTTGTGGTTGTTTTATCGACTGAGCTGTCTCTCATCCTATTCATGCTATTCCTGCTGGAATTAAAACCTTGTGCCTTGGGAGATAATTTCACTTAAAGAGACAAGTTCTGCTAAGTTAGAATGTTCTAGAATTCTAATAAATAATACAGCGAACATCATAGCTTGACTCCACCCAGTGATCCCTAAATAATTAGACTAGTGTTACCCAATCTGTAATGTGCATGAGAATCACATACACATTTTAAGTCCAAGTCTGAGTCACAAAGTCCAGGGCAGGGTTGGAAATGGTAGTTACTTTGAATCTAAGGATGTGTTTCTTTTTAGTTATGTATATCTGTGTCTGTGTGTATGTGCTTGTGAGTGCAGTGCCCAGAGAAGCCAGAGAAGCCAGAGAAGCCAGAGGGCATCAGATGCTGAAGAAATAAAGGATCCTGGCAGCTGTAAACCGCCTAATCTGAGTACTGGGAATTAAAACTCAAGTCCTCTGCAAGAGCAATTCATTCTCTTTAGCACTGAGCCATCTCTCCAGCTCCCATTCTGGGCTTCTAGAAAGTCATCAGTTTGGGTTGATGTTAGTTGTTCCCTGATCCCATTTTATTTAGTGAAGGCACAGAGCACAGTGTGGTAAGTTTAACTTCCTACTTGACACATTCTAGAATCATCTAGTTCTCAGCCTAAACATGGGTAGCACCATTCTCTAGGTTTGGGGCAAGGCTTTATATGAGAGGAGACCGTGAGTGTGAGCAGGTGTATACTCATTCTCTTTCCGCTCTTCAGTGTGGGTGTGGCTAGCTGCTTCAGATTCCCTGATATAATAGACAGCATAACCTTAAGCTTAAATGGATACTTTCACCTCTAAGTTGCAATAACAGGAATCAAAACTGGGACAGGTTCTTTTCTAAAATTAGGACTGATTGAATGTTAGCTTTGCATGTTAGTGGCTTTCACTGTGACATTTCCTTAATGCATATGCCTTGAATTGACAATATCCACCTGCGCCCCTCACCCTTTCTTTGCACCCTCCTTCCCCAGTAGCACAGGCTGACTCTATCTTTTTGTTGTTGTTGTTGTTGTTTTTTTGAGACAGGCTTTCTCTGTAGCTTTGGTTCCCGTCCCGGAACTAGCTCTTGTAGACCAGGCTGGCCTTGAACTCACAGAGATCCGCCTGCTTCTGCCTTCCTAGTGCTGGGATTAAAGGCATGTGCCACCACTGCCCGGCCAGGCTGACTCTATCTTGCCTGCAAGCTGGAATCAACCTGAAATGTCTCTTAAAGATCTGCATTGATGCTGAATCCCCAGAGGATGCTGCTGTCGGTGGAGCCTTGCAGAGGTGGATCCTCAAGGAAGGAACTTAGGTCACTGGAGCTTTCCCTTGAAGGTGGTATTAGGATATCAGCCCCATCTCAGCCACCAGGAGGTGATCAGCTTTACCCCACTTTTCCATGTGTTCCCCACCATGACGGCCCACCTTGGCAGATGCCCAGAAGCAGTGAAGTCAAACAAACCTGAACAAAACCCCTGAGACCATGAACTGGGAGCCACAATGAACCTTTCCCCTTAAGTGGATTTGCCCAGACATTTCTTGTAGTGACTGACAACACACTTGGGAAGGTTACAAACATGTGTGTCTGGGCCACGTGTGTTTAATTCAGTGTGACATAGACAGAAAGGCTTTCTTAAGGCTCCCTCACTGATCTCCATGCTCTGCTCATGTTACACACACACACACACACACACACACACACACACACACACACACACACACTATCAAGGCTATTATAGGTAGCTGAGGTAAAATGAGAAGAAAACCATTAAAACTGTCCTCTGAATTCATTCTAGGACTCCCCAATTTCTTCCTATAAAGAAACCTTCATAAATACTGCTGCAAGATGGAATATGGACGCCCCAGTAAACCCGAGTTGCAGATGCCCAGTTGGGTCTCATGTGCACATCCGGCTCAGTGTCCTCTCCAAGAAATTCCAGAAAAATAGTTAAAGTAGGATCCCCCAGAGAGAGCTGACGATGTCCCTGACGCAGTCTCGTCCACGTGTGGGTGGTGTGTTTTCTCCAGCCCATCACGTGCAGAAGAGTGGCCAGGCGCCAGGTACGGTGCACTGTGACTTTTGACACGGGATCTCTTGTCATCCTGCTCTTTGCCAGCTAGCCTTGGAGGGCAGGTCCAGGGGCTCTGGCACTATGTTTCTACCGCCCAGGGCTGGTGTAAGTGCACACCGCTGTTCTCAGCCTTCTTCATACGGGTTCTCAGAATCGAACTCAGGGCCTCTCATGCTCACCAGGCAAGCACTTAGTTGACTCAGCCATCTCTTCAGCTTCTACCCACCATGGCTTAAGTTTAGTATAAGCTAAGACCGGTTGATGGCCTCAAGGTGTCCGGCTGTGACTAGGAACAAATAAGAGGCATTTTCTATGTGTTTGTGAGGAGTTGAGGGGAGGGGCATGCTGTGGCCCTCAGAGCAACAGTTGGCTGGTTTTCAGTTTTTTACTGTTTTCTTTACGTTTATTTATCTTAAAGCTTCTCACATATTTTTACATTCTTTGATTTATGGAATCCAGAAGCTGCCCTGTTATAACTAAAGTGTAGCAATCAGTGTTCATAAAACGACAAATGCCAGGATTTGCCCCAGAGAGAATAATCCAGAGGCTTACAAACACACTCCCACGAGTCTAAAAATGTTGTGTCTATATACCCAAATAAGAAGAGCTAATCTTTTAAAAAAATGACTCAGATTAACGGAAATGTCACAGTCTGGCCTTGATGAAAGCAGGGTCCGCTGTAATAAACTCACTCTGAACTTCAGCTCCTATGGAGAGATTTCCTGTGACCCACAGCTACCTAAGAAACAAGCTAACCCCCCCCCCCATGTATGTTTTACAAGTTTAGTCAGAGAAATTAATTTTCAAGTTAAGGTAAAAAAAGATGCAGCATTGACATAATTAGATTTCTCTTTGAGCTGCGTCTGCCGTGGCGCCCTAGTCACACCTCTGGTGCTCTATTAAGGAGGCAGCATCCATACGCCGTTATCAAATGCAGTGATTTGTGCTATAAAATGTAGTGTTGAAAACTCTATTGGGAAGTGTTGCTGTATATAAGAGCGAGCTTTAATAGTGTTATATTTCAGTCTATAAATAACGCCCACTTCCTATCTGACATTAAAACAATGGATGGCGTTTGGCAAAAAGCAAACTGCCAAATGATTTCTTAAGTGCCTAGTTAAAGGATGTCGCCATAATTTTTTTTTTGAACGAGCCAAGGAGCTTTTAGGATGCATCTGAAATCCAAAAAAAAAAACCAACAACCAAGTTTTCTCCCGTGAAATCATACATGCTGATCACATCCCCAAACTGTAGCATGGCTGGTTTTTATTTAGATCGGGCAGGCTTACAGGTGTCTTATGTCGTGTGGTTATATTTAATGAGTGAGAATCAGGAATGGGGGTGACGGAAGAACTCTCACGTGTGTGCACATGAGCAGACAGGGCAGAGGGTGCAGGGAAGGCACCCATTGGAGGGTTTCCAGTTAGCATCCCCGTGGCTGAACACCAGCTCCTTCACAGTTCCCCTAAGAGGACTCTTGTCTCACTGGCTTGCTGTCGAGTGGATCACATCAAAGCCTCTGCCCTGGTACCTGTTATTTTTAAAAAACAATAGTTTCCACCTGTTAAATTTGGATATGGAATTTTTAACCAAAGAACTGAGGTTGAAGGGTGGCCACGGGGAAGCATCCGAGCTTGGGAAAACTGGAGACTGATCTGGGCGTGGTGGTACAGGCATGCCTCAGTAGCAACACTCAGGAAGTTTAGGCAATGGGTTTGGGGCAAGCCTGGGGTAGATAAAACCTCCTTGTCTCAAAATAATATCCCCGAAATAAAAATAATCCATGAAAACCAACAAGTCCCACCCCCCCCCAAAAAAAAACCCAGCAATAGCAGCAGCAAGAACAACAAAAAGCAGAAGAAAACAACAACAAAAAATAAAATAAAAAGAGAAAAAATGATATGGAAGAAGTTAGGTCACTGACGCTATGTCCTCTAATCCTTGAAGGGTTCCTAGGACTCTGGCTCTTTGCTTCATGTCTACCGCAGGGATAGTTTTGCCTGTGTGTATTCATGTGTGTGCATGTGTGCACATGTGTATATGCACACTTGTGTATTCATGGGTTGTGGTGTGTGTGTGTGTGTGTGTGTGTGTGTGTGTGTGTGTGCGCGCGCTTGTGTGTGTGCATATGTCTTCTAGCATCTTGGGGTCATAAGCTCAGCAGAGTCCCAGTTTTAATAGGTGATGTCATTTTTAAAGATGTCTTGGGGGAAATGTCAAACCTCAGAGTCTTTGGGAGTATTGAGGGGTCCGTTATTTTGAACAGGGGCTATATGAATGCATTTTATGAAGTGAACTTAGATAAAAGTCTCTGATGTGAAATCATTGGTAAGCTTTGCATGAGAGAGTTTTTGTATTACTTCCTCCTTCCCTCCATCCTTTCTGTTACTCTCTCTTTCCCTCTTTTCACTCCGGGATCTTCTATGAATGCTCAGGTTGGCCTTGAAATTGCTCTGAAGTTCAGGATGACCTGGATCTGTGCTGCTCCTACTGCAACCTGAGTGCAGGTCTAGGGGCAAGGACCAGAGATCTCTTCCAATGCATCTCTTTGTGGGTGCTATCAAGAACAACCTTGGCGTTTGGAGTCCCATTTCTAGGTATGACCAATATACATACACTGTGTGTGTGTGTGTGTGTGTGTGTGTGTGTGTGTGTTAGCCACAGAGGCCAGAAGAGGGAGTCAGATTCCCCTTGGAGCTGGAGTCACAGGTAGATGTGAATCACCCAACATGGGTGCTGGGAGCTAAACTTGAGCCCTCTGGAAGACTAGCATGTGCACCTACCTGCTGCGTGCTCTCTCCGGCCCCGGTGTAAATTTTTACGTGCAAAATTAGAAAGATCTGTGGGTTACTGCTCAATGGCGTGTACGAGTCTTCTGTAAAATACTGCACCCTGCCACAGGCTTGTGGAGGGGGGCAGGGACCTCAGAGATCAGTGAGGGGTAAGTGCAGGTTTGGAAAAAAAAAAGCAAGCAGAAAATTCACCCTGTGTCTGATCTTAGTTATTTTGGTGTTTGATGGACCCAGGGTTGAACCTGATTTATTTGTCACCTGCAGGTCACTGGCTTGAGCAGGAAGCTTGCTGTGGAGACAGTGCTAGGCAGACTGTTAAAACTGTTTACCTTGTTTAAAACTCACGGCAGGTTTGCATCTCTCCGTATTGGACTTTCCAAACTACGGTCATCAAGAGCACGGCTTTCCAATAGTTCAAGCTTATGCCCAGAATGCCTAAGCAGGTGCGATTTTGGCACACACACACACACACACACACACACACACACACACACACACAGAGAGAGAGAGAGACA
>NW_004949097.1:11124423-11126739 GCF_000317375.1 Microtus ochrogaster | reverse complement strand
AGAGAGAGAGAGAGAGAGAGAGAGAGAGAGAGAGAGAGAGAGAGAGAGAAGGACTCAGGGCCCAATTAATCAAACAAGGGGTGAATGAGCGAACAAAGAATGTGGCTGGAGAGAAGGGCACAGTGTCTTTTAGCAGTGCTAGCAAACTGGGCAGCACATGAAGAGGTGACCCCATGGGTTCCTTTGGAGAAACGTACATTGTCAACACTTTTCTCTTGAATATCTGTATTACCCTGGAAAACAGAAACACACAGCCTGCAGAAAGGCAAATATGACTTGTCATGTCATATCTGGACAAGGCAGGGCCTGAGGGGCTAGTGGTCACTGAAGCTACCCTGTCAAAGCGAGCCTTGGTCCTGCCGTGAGAAGTCGCACGTCACTGATTCATTTTCGCCTCCTAAGCTGCTGTGGGCTGCTGGCCTTGCACTGTGCCATGTCCATTGGGCCAGAAAGTGACTCTGTTTCTCAGCTCCTTGAATGCCTGAGCTCGAGATCACACGTGCAGAAGAAGAGCTTCAGGCCCTCAGTTTGCACAGGACAACAAGAGGCCCGGAGAGTCTGAACATGCCTATTATAGAGAAATTAGGAGACCTAGAACCGGAGAGGCTTTCCTGAGAGGGACCTGGTCTCTAAGGTGTTACCGAGTATAATTTCAAGGATTGGAAAGTAGGTAGAACAGAGTAATGCCCGTCTCTGTTATTCTGCCTAATGTCTGATTAACTTACAAGGCCGCAGCTCAGTACCGCTCTGGGCAGATTGCTTTCATGCACAGAGCCACGTTTAAACACGCGTTTCTGCTTAAGTTCTTAAGAAATCAACGAGGGTGGTTTTTGAGGGGGTGTGTGATTTTTTTATTCCAGATTGCAGCAACCTTTTATTTTATTTTTTTAAAGAAAAAAAATAACTCAGCCCTTTGCTTTGCTGAGGTACCTACCAGACAGTTATGGTTAGCTAATAATTTCAACCACGGTTTCCTGGAAGAAGACTGTCCACCAGCCGTTCTCACCACAAATGTAGAGAACCAATTTCCAGTCTTTTGTGGCTTTTTGTGAGTTAGGTCCACTCTTTCCCTTGGGGGAAGGTTAACGTACATCTAGAATAAATATTCTAAACATAGAGAAAAGAGGGTACCTTCAGATACAAAGGGAAATAAATTTAACCTTCTTTCGAAACAAGCCTGGGAAGAACTATAAGTTTTTAAGACTATTTAATTACTTTGCACCGAAGCCAGCTGCTCTCCTAGCTTTCCTGACCTTATATTCCCTGAATGTTCTCATAAATCAAAGGAAGAATATGCTAGATTCTAACATTAGTCCTGGGGAAAATTCCGGATCTGAAAACAAAAGAGAAAAAGGTAGAATCAAGGCCGCCTTGGGAATTTTGAGGGCCTCGGTAAGGTTAATTGGGAGGGCATGGATTCCTTTATCCTCAGATTTTTCTTTTTCTCTCTCTCTTTTTCCCCAAAAGCATCTCTGCCCTCTAACCCACCAATTTCTCTTGCAGCTTGAGTCTGCACACTTGAACATTGAACCTGAAGATAGAAAAAAACTGATAAAAAAATTCTTACAGGCAAGGGGATAGCCTTGATGAGCTCTTTAAATTCTTTCAGTGGTTTTGTTTTAAATTCTGATGATTTCAGAAAAACTCAAAGGTGAAGTAGCCACCCCATGAAGGGTCTCATTTGAGTTCCTTCAACACAAGACTGACCCTGCCCCCGAGAAGTTGCCATAAGTGGCTAGCCCCGAGAGGCGTCTTCCTGCCCTGACCCCCATCGGCACCGGTGGACCACCTCTGCAATGACTGGCAGGTGGGCGCATGTGTTAGATTGGGGATTTTCCCAGGTACATGTTTTCACATTTATAGCTTTAATTTTTAAATGCAGGAATCATTTTTTGCTGAACTTCTCTTTCTAAAAAGACTGTACTAACTGTCTAGGCATGGCATATGGTGGAGCGGGTTCTGGTGGAGAAGAATTGAGAGACCCAGAATCCTCCAGTGTCAGGCAGCTCAGGGAGCAGCAGTTGAAGACCCTTGTCCAAGGCACTGCAATCCTGTAACTCTTCAGTGGCCAAGGCCAGCAGACAGCATGAATGTTTATATTGTGTGCAGCTGTAGAGCACTGTGGTCCTGTCCTGTAGTAATATAAGCGGCAGAGCTGTGTCCCTAGCACCCCGGGCCGCCTGCTAGCTTATGCCCCGAAATAACAACACACAAATTGTATTCATTTAAACACTGCTTGGCCCTTTAGCTCTAGCCCTTACTGGCTAATTCTGATATCCCGATCAACCCATCTCTAATAATCTGTGAGCACCGGTC
>NW_004949097.1:11119965-11123742 GCF_000317375.1 Microtus ochrogaster | reverse complement strand
GTGTCAGCTGTAGGGCGCTGTGGTCCTTTACTGTGTCCTACTGTAGGGTGCTGTGGCCCTTTACTGTGTGCAGCTGTAGGGTTCTGTGGCCCTTTACTGTGTCCCACTGTAGGGTGCTGTGGCCCTTTACTGTGTCCCACTGTAGGGTGCTGTGCTCATTTACTGAGGTCACATTCCTCTCAAAGCATTCAGCTTGCAGGATAACGCCTCCAGCAATTTTTGAGATTCGTAAGGGAGCTCCTGAGATTGCTGACCTCGCCGGACTCCAACAACTATAGCAATCTGTATTATTCCTGAGGCACCTGTCTTTTACAGTGTGGCTACAAGGTCCCTGGTGCTGTGTCATCCTTACTCCCTGTGCTAATCCTGTGAAGTCGTGATATTTAGCTGCTTTACTTCAAACACGAAGGAGCGGAGGCAGATATATTAGCTCACTGATAGTTAACAATGCATGACCTTGTGGGCAAGCTATGGGTATCAGGCCTCCTCCCGCGCCTCCTCCCAGGAACAAAAGATACCACTCAGGCCCCATTTCTCTGGCTGCGAATCAGAGTTCCATGGCCCCAATTCTTGCCTTTAGAAGCTGTACGTGAGGACAGCGCTCCAGCCCCAAGGTCCTCTAATCTTGCTAACACCTACCTAATGAGATCACTGCGTTTTCTGTGCTCAAATAATAGGGAAAAAGTAAGATGAAGTTATTCAACCTTAAACTATGTTTGTTACTAACTTTTCCAGACTTCGATATTATAGATATATTGTAGGTATCCAAGCAGTGGGTAAATTTTAGAGTTACCCCCAAGGGAATGTAAATTTTACATATTATCTTGAGTTCTAATGATGGGAAGGGACAGACTCAGGGAAACATCTCTGTGATACACAGTGTCACCCGAGAGGAGGTTTCATTAAGGAGCAGCGTGTTGTGGGTTCACAGAAAATCTGCCGTAATTAGCCTGCCCCAGGGTGTGTCAAAAGGAAGCAGCTGGGTTTGGGCCTCAAAACCTGGATATGTTTGCACTGTGATGACTTTGCACAGATGGCACCGGGGTTAGGGAACACTTCTGGGGAAGCCGCTCTAGTCAGGGGAGTGGCACACAGATTGTGGGTGTTCGAGGACCGAGAGGCGAGTTTGATTCAGCACGGAGAGTACATCAGCTCACTGCTAATTGCACTTTAGAGTATTTTCCAGAGTTCCTCAAGATGTCTCAACGACGCTGTAAGGTTTCAGGTGAGAGACCGCAGAACGCTACTGTCCCTTTACGTTCCCATAATGAACCTATTGGACAAGAATTTGCTGACCACCCCTGAGGTGCCCGCCAGGCCTGCTACTAGTCTTGTGTGGATTCAGAGGCCAGTGAGCTGTGTAAGATTCTTGTTGCTAGAAAAGTCACAGAGGGGAGCAGCACAAACATAGCAACGCCTCGAGGACATGTCTGCTAGCAGTAAGTACGGTGTCGAGAGTCCAAATAGGCTGACGTGACAGAGCGAGGCTTAATGGCCGTTTTTAGAACAACAAGAAGGCGCCAGACACGGGAAGATCTCGGAGAAAACATTACCAGACAGAAGGACCAGCTGGTGCAGCATCCCTGAGGGAGGAGCTACCGCCAGGCTGAGGCAAGACGCAGGGAAGCTGGCTGTGTCTGAAGTCCTGGAGGAGGAAGCCTTGAGAAGACTTCAGAGAGGCAGGCGTGGAGTCAGAAGGGGTGTCCTTTTCTAAGTGGGATGGTCAGCTCGTGGAGGCTTGCGAGAAAGGGTCTGGCTGTGTGCATGTGCATACACGTGCATGCGTTCACACCCCTCTCCATGCAGAAGCAGAAGCAGATGTCAGGGAGTGGCTGCAGTGAGTGGAAAATCCTACTTTGGACGAAGGCAGGGGGTACGATAGAGATAAATGGACAATTAATTAATTATAAGACATGATAATGAAGTAGATATGAGGAGGCTTCTGGGAAGGAAATTAGGGGCTTTGGGGTGCTATCTCCTGAGTGGAGGAAGACTGGCAGGGTAGAGTCTGGGGGTGGTGTTGGGAGCTGCTGCTGCTTCCTCTTCCCCCCCTCCCCCTTTTCCTCCTTCTCTTCCCCCTCTTCCTCTCCTCTGCTGCCCCTCCCTCCTCCTTCTCCTCTTCTTCTTCTTCTTCTTTTTCTTCTCCTCCTTGCCTTTGTTTCCAGACAGGAAAAGCGTCACTCTGGACCCACAGGGTGTGCTTGGCGGAGCAAGCCCCCAGGGAGCAGAAGCACATTTGGTTCTCACTCTAACTCAGGTGGGGGCTGGAGGCCGGGTCCTACTGAGCTCACCGACTTATTCAGTTGTCTGGTCTTAAAAGAATTGACGCACAGGAAACAAAGATCCCAAGCAGCAAAGTCTCTGGCCATCAGCAGCATGCTGCAGGCCCCTGTGCAAACAAAGGTCTCCCTAGGCCTAAGAATAAATATTTGCATAGAAGTCTTACAAGGTGGAAGAATAAAAAGGTTTGGATTCCTGGTCCTAAACACAAAGTTTATAGCATTTGATAGAAAAGACTGATTGATATTTCTTAGAAATCCTTCCTCTTATTTTGAACCATTCCTTTCAACAAGCTTGTCAATGACACCACCTCGTCTTTCTCATCCTATCTCAGAAGAAGAATTGTTTTGGAGAGGGAGGACCAGTTTAGTAACCCAATAAACCCAAGTTAGGTCCCTGGTTGAGGGAATCACTATTGCATTTACTTTACTAGCATAATTTAAGATGAGCCCACCTGTCTGGGGTGGTCCCTGGCTCCACTGGATGTTAAGTCTGTCTGCCCCGAAGGCAGAGATTCTACTGTCTTGGCTAGAAGGTGTTTGCTCCTAGAGGTCTTCAATGCTACTTTAGCATTCCACATCCCCAAAGAGGCAACCCTAGGATTATCACTGGAACCATTTCGGAGCTCAGAGCTCCCCAAACATTTTCGGTATCTTTGGTTTCTGGAGAAAGTGAAGCTGCCAAGAATCCCAAGGACATGTCTGGCCTTCAGTCAAGAAGGAAACTGCTTGCTTGTCTTTGGGGTTTTTTTCACCCTAAACTTTCCATCTAATTTATATCCTGTTCTTCTCATCCTTCCTCCCTCTGAAGAGGAAACCCAGCTGCATCACGGGATTGGGGCAATGACTGATGAGCTGATTTGGGGTGTCAGATGTGGCAGTTAGAGGTACCCCTACAGAGGGTCTATCTAGAAGACACCAACTGTCAGATGTAGGGAGGAAAGAGTATCCTTGACCGGTGTCTAGAAGCAGTTGTAAGGGAGAAATTAAGGCAAACATCATTAGCTTTTTAACTCCTAGACAGAGAACTGAAAGTCAGAACATTGGATATTTTAAAATGTCCAAATTGAAGCCCATTAGATTCTTTTGATGGGCTCACGAAAGCCTCTGGAAGCTTTAAGAAAAAAAATGTTAAGTTGGAAATGGCATTCAGTGGAAAGTCCAAAGTCAGAGGTTTCAAAATATGACTGAATCTGGATAGAGTATCTCATGTTACCAATTAATAAAGCGGAGAAGGTCCAACCTACCCCTAAAATATATATCGAAAGGTAATATAAGTAAATAAAGGAGTATGTGAATAGTTTATCAATGACAGCATCATCGTAGAGGAGCAACTTGGGACATTACTAGGTTTGTCTCGTCATATGTGCTGTGGAAAAGCAGAAATCATAAAGTTGTATGTCTGGAACAGTGTCCAGTGTCCTGTGCACCAACATTTCATGGTTATCAGGAACAGTGTCCTGAGCATCAACATTGCATGGTATGTCAGGAACAGTGT
>NW_004949097.1:11110690-11119865 GCF_000317375.1 Microtus ochrogaster | reverse complement strand
GCATCAACATTGCATGGTATGTCAGGAACAGTGTCCTGAGCATCAACATTGCATGGGTGACGCCTTGCTGACTTCTATAGCAGCTGGTGTCAGATACACATCACACCCTTGTTTTCACGAATCATTGTCCAACTGTAGTCTTCTTTGTTCGAGTGAGTGGGGGAGAGTTTGTACATGTGTACATCTGCATGCATGCATATGGAGCTTTGAGGTTGACATCACATGTCATTACTCAGTAGCCATCTGCCTTGTATTTTGACTTGGAGCTCACCCACCAAGTAGCCTAGACTGGCTAACCAAGGAGCCCCCAGAGATCTAGTCTGGAATGCTAGGATTATCTGTGCAAGCCATCATTACCCGGTGTTCTTTATGTGGGCTCTGGGCACTGAACTTGGGTCCTCATATGTGCACAGTAAGTACCTTAGCACTGAGCTGTTTCCCCGGTAATATGAAGTTCAGGAAACAATTGCAAACTATACTTCTTATAATAACCCCAACTTATAGGTGGTTATTATATCATGTGTACCTAGAACTTTTGTGAGCTTGTCACACCACGTTTCTTTAAGCCCTGTATGTACCCAGTCTGCTCACCTGTATTTCCAGAGCAAGGTGTCTGCTTTCTCCCCTGTGTCTGGCCCTGGCATTTCTCATGGTCCTGTGAGCATGCTTTATTAGATGGAATGGGGCCGCCATGATTCTGCGGTTCAAGGTAGCGTGTGCCTGTTGGTGGAAACCAATCTGGGGCACTTAGGCATTTTTCAAACTATAAACTTAATTTTATGATCATTTTGGATTGACAGAAAAGTTGCAAGGACAGGAGGGGAATTTCCTTAAACGTGGCATCAAGCGCTTGACTCATCTTTTGAATTGGCGTCTTACATCCCCATAAAAGTTTGGCACAACTAGTGTACCAATGTCTGGCCATTTGCATTAACTCAGCTCCAGCTGAGACCAGATCTCAGCTCATTCTCTCCAGTGCCCTTTTCCTCACTCGCGGTAGCTCACTGCATTCAGCCGTCATAGCTCATTGGCTCCACCCTCATGGTGGCAGTGTCTCCGGTGATTTGGGCTCTTCAGGTCCCTGATAATATTTCATAGAAGGCTCTTTTGGTTTTATTTTTTCCCCTTGACTGATGTAAAATAGGGGGTTTCGTCAGGCTCTTCTTACTCTGGTCCTTGTTCTTTGTTCTAACACCCCGCCCCCGCTGCCCCCTCCCACGCTGCCCACTTCCTTCCTCCTCCCCCTCTCCCTGGTGCCTTTCCTCCAAAACCCTCACCCCATACTTTTCTATCACGTGGTGCACATTACTCTCTCCGTTTCCCCCCTGCCCTTAGCCCTCTTGCTCCCTCCCCTCTCACTATCCCATGAATGGTTTTGTCACCTCTTTGTCTCTCTGTAGTTGGTTTTATTCACCTCACTGGCTGGGTTTGTGAGTCAACCTGACACAAGCTAGAGTCGTCAGAGAGGAAGGTGCCTCCGCTGAGGAAAGGCCTCCATGAGATCCAGCTGTAAGGCATTGTCTCTATTAGTGATCTATGGGGGAGGGCACAGCCCATGGTGGGGGGTGCCTTGCCTGCGCTGGTGGTCCTGGGTTCTATGAGAAAGCCGGCTGAAAAAGCCAGGGGAAGCAAGTCAGGAAGCAGCAGCCCTCCATGGTCTCTGCATCAGCTCCTGCCTCTAGGTTCCTGCCCTGTTGGAGTTCCTGTCCCATCTTTGTTCAGTGATGAACAGCAATGTGGAAGTGGAAGCGACATAAACACTTTCCTCTCCGGCTTGCTTTTTGGTCATGGTGTTTCACCACAGCAATAGAAACCCTAAACTAAGCCAGTCACCCTTCCAGGCTGCACTGTGGGAGAGTAAGCAGGTGACCTCTGCCTCACTGAGGAAGATCTATGCATAAACTATTAAGAGCCCTTGAAGGAAACTTTCCTCACTGGTCCATTTGCTTATCTGTTTGGAGTCCCTGTTCAATGTTCTCCGGTATAGTATGTGGTGCTTTGGATTATAACTTAGTGGCCTTACTTGCTTGTTGATCCAATTGCTTGAGTCTAGCCAGTGGGAGTTATTTCAAGTTGTTTCGTTTTTATTACTACTTTTCTAGATGTATTTTATTTCATGTATCTAAGTATTGTGTCGGAAAGTATCTCTCAATATCACATGTATGCCTAGTGCCTGGGGAAGCCAAAAGAAGGTGCCGGATCCTCTGGGACAGGAGTTACAGACAGTTGCTTGCTATGTTGGTCCTGGGTCCTCTGAAGAGCAGCCAGCCCGTGCTTTTAACTGCTGAGCCATGCCTCCAGCCTCCAGATGACTCTGTGTCCTGCTGATGATGTCATATCATTTGTCTTCATTTGTCTTCCTCCTGTGCTTCCGTTCATCAATTGCTTTCCACCTTTTCTCTTGTTCTTATTCAGTTATTATTATTATTGAGACAGTGTTTGTTCACTGCATCTAAAGCGTCCCATTTCATTCAGCCAGACTAGCTAGTGAGTTCATAGGAGCTGCCTTGTTCTGTCCCTCGATGTCGGGATTACAGGCAGGAGGGACCACACTCAGGGTTTACATGGATACTGGGGACCCAAACTCATTGAGTCCCCTCCCTGTTGTCACTGTAGCTACTGTTGTCTCCGTCTCTCTGTCTCTCTGTCTGCCTCTCTCTCTTTGAGACAGGGTCTTACTCTACAGTTTTGACTGACCTGGAAATGGTACCAGCACCAATCCTCCTGCCTCAGCTCGCTGCCCTCCTGGAGGTACTGGGATTATGTGCCACTGTGCCCAGATTTATTTGATATATTCGTCACACTGCCACTTCAGACATTTCTGACTCCTTATGGTCCTGCCTTCCTGGTTTTATTGCTCAAAACTCACCTCCTTGATAATCACCCAGGCAGAGTGTGTCTTCAAATCCACATAACAGTAAACTGTCCCAGTATGAAATTTACATTTTCCCTCGTCCCCATCATTGTTTGCAGTCCTCGGGCTGGCACAGTTAAGTCACGTAGGAAATAAACAGCGGACTCTTGAGCGCACCTTGAATTTTACTATGTTGCGGAGTCGGGCTAATTAACTGGGCCTGACGCCTGAGAGATTTGACTGTAGCTCACATGCGTGCTGTAGCTCTTCACGGTCACTGTAAAATCGGTAATTGACAATTTCTCACTTAACCTGATAATTGGCTATCACTTCAGCTAACTTAGGAAATAAGCATTTCATATGGACGTCCTTGCAATGTGATTTGAGTTAAAACGGGAGTGGACTTAGAATCTAACCTCCCCCCCCCCAAGTCCCAGTATCCAGCAGTATCTTTTCATCCTTTCCAATTTTAATTCTTCTGGACAGTTCAGAATGTTCCAGTTAATATTTATTCTCAAAGTAGTATTATTTGTGGTTGGCTTCCTCTAGGACATACACCATGCTTATGATAGTTGTGTCTGTGTATTTTGGAGTGATGGGCTCTTGGAAATGAGCGGGGGGCCTAAGGATGCAGGGTAGGTAGATAGAAGCAGGGGCCCCCATGGATTCTGTGAGGGGCCTGGGCTGCCAGGGCTCTGCAGCAGAGCTGTTTGTCCTCTGGACCTCACTCTTTAACAATGGTTAGACCTTCGCAGAGTGGGGCAGGTGCAGATTACCATAGCCTCAGCAGTGTGCAGACAGGTGTCAGCTGAGAGCTGTTAGTGGCTGGACTACTGCAGACGGGGCAGTGAGGGCTCCACACAGAGGTAGAATCAGCAGCTTGGGGATAGAACAGGACAGTGCTTCCTACACAAGGGTTCAAATATTTCAGGTCCCAGTCCTAGCTCAAGAGTGGTGGGAGAATGTGCCCTCTCCCTGGAAGACACACACACACACACACTCACACACTCACACACTCACACACATTCACACACACACTCACTCACATACTCATACACGCACACTCTCACACACACACTCACACACACATAAACACACTTACTCACACACACTCACACACACTCACACACGCAAACCCACACACTCACACACTCACTCACATACTCACACACACGCACACTCTCACACACACTCACACACACACACATAAACACACTTACTCACACACACTCACACACATACACACACTCACGCAATGTTACTGGCACATAGTCATGAGCTTAGTAACCGTTAGCTTCTTCTACTTAGGCCTTTCGATGCACTAACAGGTTTCATGGATTCCCCCATCCTTCATGTTATAGCAGAACGATGCTCTCAGCTCAAGTTTCAAGAAGATCATGGTACTGAAGTAAAAACTGGGTCAGGGACTCACTCTTCAAGAAGAGTAAAAATCACCTCACTCAAATTAGTTCACATGCTCCGCCCATCTCCACGCATCCACCGGCTTGGACAACATACCCATTTTAAAGACTGCAGGTTTCTTTAGTCTGGGAATGGGGTTCAGTGCAAAGCCCTGAGTTCAATCTCTAGCACCCCAAATGCTAAATAAATAGGATATATTTCTGGAATCACTTGTGAAACTGGTGAGCAAGTCTTGTTCTTTTGGGGCGGGAAACTGCACGTTTGTAGGCGTCCTGTAAAATACCGCAGAGAATGGCCAGTGGGAAGCTGATGTCCATCTAAACAGGCCTTCTGGGAAAGGCATCGTGACTCTCAGCCAGTTACACTGATAAGCGGTATGATATGCTTTGAGCCCGTACTGACTGCTGCGTAGCCTGGCCTGCCAGGAGCAAGCATCCTTCCACAGCTAATCAGGCCTTCCCTAGCGACATCTCCCAGATACAACAACCCATCCCTTCTGCTAGCATCCTCCTCGTGCCCAACAAAACAGACTCTTGACTGATGGCAGCAGAGCTGGCCCTTTGTTTTCTCTGTAGGAACCAAGTTTATGTAAAGAAGTGAATTGTCTCCCTGAGATGTGACAGAATCCGCGGGTTTAGTTTGCAAACAGTCCCATTGGCTGGAGATGTGAATTCAGTCAGTGATTTTCCACCAGGAACCAGAGGAATCTCAGAATCCCTGTGGTTTCCTTGGGTGTCCCAGGAAGGGAGAGGATGTGGAGATGTGGGGTCACCTTTAAGTATTCTAGTTTCTCTCTTTTCTTTTCCCCACTATTATTATTGTACATTCATTCTGAGGCCTAAAAATGTTTTTAAACATGTTCCATAATCTTAAAAAGTTAAAAAAAATACATTATAATTATTCTTGGAAACAAATGCCTACCACATGTTACATCATGCATAATTCTCCCAGACTTCCCTCTCCTCTTCCTAAACAAAGGGTCTAGCCTGCTCTTGAGTTACTCTTTTATTTTTAAATTTCTGTTTGTTAGGTTTTAGGCACAGGCCTTGAACTGTAGCCCAGGCTAACCTGGACTTACTATTTAGCTCAGGCTGACCCCAAACTTACCACAATCCTCCTGCCTCAGCCTCATAATTACTGAAGGTGCAGGTCCTTTTGACTCATTGTAAACCGTCTTTCCTCTGGCTTACTCCCCACCAACCCCACAAGCTTCCTTGATTTTTGTCCAAAGGATGGCATGACTCCTACCTTGGAGTTCTTGCATATTACTTCTCCATCCCTGCTAAGTAAGTGGCCTGTTTCCTGATGCCCTGGGTCTGGCATGCTTAGGACTCCTGTCCTAATCTTTAAAAATCACTCTTCTTCACCCCTAATTAGAACTACCTATAAATGAAAGTTTCTGTCTTGCTTGGGCTGCAGCCATTCAATCCCAAAGAACACACAGAGGCTTGTATTAGCTATAAACTGTTTGACCTATTAGCTCAGGCTTATTATTCACTAGCTCTTACAACTTAAATTTACCCATATTTCTTGTCTATGTTTAGCCACGTGGCTCGGTACCTTACTCAGTGTGGCAGTCTCATTTTGCTTCCTCTGCATCTGGCTAGTGACTACAGACTGAGCCTTTCCTCATCCCAGTGTGGTCACCCTACCTATGCTTCCTGCCTGGCTACTGGCCAATCAGCATTTCATTAAACCAATATGAGTGATAAATCTTTACAGGGTTCAAGAGTATTATCCCACAGAAACCACCTTTGAATACACCCCATTAATTTAATTTTTATCGATCTTTGTAGCACGAATAATAAAAACCCAGAGGTAGACATTGGGGTCCAACCTGAAAACCAGAAAAGCAAAGCAGCCAAGCCACTGGAGAAATGTTACCTCTACCAAGGCTGGGCAACCACAGACTAAGCAGACTGAACTTCTCTCTCCTCTCATTTTTTATTCTCTCTGGTGCTGGGATTATTACAGGTGTGAGCCTCCAACACCTGGATTTGTTTCTGTATTGATCTTGCAGAGCCCATAGTGGCCTTGAACCCACAGAGATCTATCTGCCTCTGTCTCCTAAATCCTAGGATTAAAGGTGTGTCTAACCGTTACCTGACCTCTAGTGGCTTTAGCTTTGCCTCTGGTCTTCAGGCAAGATTTATATATTAAAATACAAACAATATCCCACTACAGATCTTTCTGCTCCTGTGTGTTTATAGGTACAGGAAGGGTTTTTGATTTGTTTGTTGTTGATTATGAGACAGGTCTCCCTGTGAGCCCCAGCTGATGAGGAACCTCTTCTGCTGATCATGCCGGCCCCATTCTCCTTGGGGAGCTCTGCCTGCCTCTGTGTCCTAAGTGGAGTGTTGAGGGAAAGGCATGTGCCACCATACCTGGCTAACGGGGACCTTTTCATACCCTGTCCCTTTCCTGATGTCTAGGTGCAGCTAGGGAATGTCCAGACTAAGAAATGGCTGGCTGAATGGATGAGAGAATGAGCACCTTGTAAGTGAAAAGCAGGCAGCTCACAAGGAAAGTGACCCAGCAGGTCAGCAGGTGCCCAAGGTGCACCGGAGTAGGGTGGCATTCTGGGTCTGGGATAAGTCACCCCTGGTAGGCGTCCCAGCCGCTCAGAGACCATGCCTAGGTGCTTCACGGCAGGCATGCGTGAGCGTCTGTTTCCTTTCTTCCTCACTGCTCTCCTTTGCTTCTTGTCTAGCCGTGGGGCGCGTGCTTCAATTTTTCACACCTTGTTTAGACTCCGGTGTTTATTGTTAACTCCAGCGTGTTAAGTTTTCTGCCTCTTTAAATCCACAAAGCACTTCAAGAAAGGATTTCCTTGTATTATATTTTCTTCAGAAAGTCTTATCTCAGGCAGACATATTTGCCCATTTTCTTTTTTATTACAACAACAACAAAATGTTTGACAATTATTATGCGTGTAGAGCGCCGCTTGCCAGGCTGGGTTGGTATCTCGCTCTGAAACCACACACAATAAGACAATCTCCTGGAAAACTTAGCAGAACATGCTGATACAAGGCTTTAGAACACTTAATTGTTTCTTTTTCCCTTATTGTTTATCATTGTTTTGTCAACAGTCCATATCAGTACCCATAATGCTTTGGGTTTGGTTTTCTTTGAACATTCCTTTCTTCTGAACTTACTGTGAACTTGTGCCTTTAGCAGGCCGCCCCAGAATGCCACAGCCACTTTAGGCAGGAGGGAGGGAAAATCAACACATTGGTTGTAAAAGGTGCTAAAAGCTAGTTCAGATTCTATTAAGTAGTGAAAACACTTGTCTTCTGGCTGTTCCAGGTTGCAACACGAGGCTTACTTTAGAAGGTCTGTATAATAATTTGTACATACTTAAGGAGAGTCGGGAGTTTTGTGTGTACAGGGGGGAGGAGGACTTGGTGGAATGCAGGAGGATTGCATAAATGTCAAATAAGATACAAGGAGGCCAACCCATTGTCACATCTCCAGGGCAGGCTGGTGGAAAGAAATATTTATTATGTTCAAGGGCAGGAGAGGGGATCTCCTCCCCAACGCCCCCATATTTCTCATTATCTCTCTGCATAGAGTACTCTTCTGAAACTTACTGTTCCTTCTAAGCAAAATCTCAAGAGAAAGAGGGGAAGGGAGAGAGAGAGAGACTGGCTGCCTCCTGGGCTCACAGCCCAGCTCCATGAACAAGTCTCCAAGGCCCAATAAGAAACCCTGTCTCCAAAAACCAAGACGGGTGGCTCCTGAGGCATGACACCACCTGGATACCCAGCTTCCAGCTGCCCACGAACACAAGGACACATGCACACCGAGAATCACCCCGCTTGGATTCTCATACAATTATTTTTGAAAGGAGTCCACATAAATTCTGATCTTGTGATGTCACCCAAGTCATAGCGTTGCAAAGTTTGCACAGAGCTATGATATTCAGGGACTCCTCTGCCGCAGTAATACAATTTTGTGTTCAGGGAGTGTCTTAGGACCCAAGTGGATACGTAACTCAGCCTTCTGAGCTCTGTGGGCTGTTTCCCTGTACCATCCATATGTGCCTGTAGAACTTAGGGATAACGTGGTGACGAAACTTCCTGAGGAGGGGACTAAGCAGGGTCATATATTTCTCTTACCTCCTTCCCCATAAGAATATGCGTCCGTGTATGGGGGTACCGGGTTGGCGGCTGATCCATGTTCAGTAGGCAATGATGGATGAATAGAAAGAGCCACGACTTTGTCAGTAGAAACAGGGGGTTTCTGTATTTTGTGACCTGAAAGAACTTGGAGATGAGATGCACAGACTCATGGGACTATACAGGCACAAGGCTTCAGCTAATGCCATCAGAACAGGCCCTGACTCACTCTTTCTTGTCACCTGTTCTGCTCACCCCTGTGCCACCTGCTTCTGGAAGCACCGTGGGCTATGCTGGTGACTCCTGGCAAAGGATACATGATATTTTGAGTCTTTTCTGACTGCTTATGTACTTTGAACCCTGTAGCCGTCCTGGATCAGTCGTGGTAGCCAAGTAATCAGGATTCTCCCATAAAATAGGCTTGTGCTTTGCTTGTGCGATACTTGGGCAGCTCTCTCTTTGGGGTTGAAGTAGTTAGCTATAGTAGTACTGCAAATCGAATCTCTAAAATGGGAGTTCTCTGTCTGTGGGTGGGGTAAGAAAAACTAGCAAAACCCACACCTGCTTCAGCTATTTTTAAGATGCAGGCAGTCACAGGCACAGAGGTATAGAAAAAGGGGATCACAAATGCAGAGGTGCAGAGGAAGGGCTCAGAGGTGCAGAGGGGTAGAGGAAGGGCTCACAGTTGCAGAGGTGTAGAGGAAGGGCTCACAGGTGCAGAGGTGTAGAGGAAGGGCTCAGAGGTGCAGAGGTGTAGAGGAAGGGCTCACAGGTGCAGAGG